>NW_026285658.1:0-13356 GCF_023373465.1 Oncorhynchus keta | reverse complement strand
GACAGAACCCTTCCTTCCTGAAGGCTGATTGGTCCATATGTCCAGCCTACTACAGTCAACCATAACCTGTATTTGTGTTAGCTAGACAGAACCCCTTCTTAAGGCTGATTGGTCCATATGTCCAGCCTACTACAGTCAACCATAACCTGTATTTGTGTTAGCTAGACAGAACCCCTTCTTAAGGCTGATTGGCCCAAATGGCACCGTGATCCATATCGGTCACACTACATAGAGACTAGTGGGCCATTTGAGAGACACTGTGACAATGACAAATGAGTGAAGCGTGAACCGAAGCACAAACAACTCTGTTTACTATGCTACATCAATTGGCTTTAGTTCTTCACGAAGATTACCTATTTAGTGTGTGTGTGTGTGTGTGTGTGTGTGTGTGTGTGTGTGTGTGTGTGTGTGTGTGTGTGTGTGTGTGTGTGTGTGTGTGTGTGTGTGTGTGTGTGTGTGTGTGTGTGTGTGTGTGTGTGTGTGTGTGTGTGTGTGTGTGTCAGTTTTACATTTTCCCCCACTAATGGTTATGATTGGGGGAGGAAAAGCTGATCCTAGATCTGTTGCTAGGGGAAACTTGTGACACAGAGAGAAGGGTGGGGACTATCACCTCACTCAGGGGTCATGGGAGACAGACCAGAAGTAAAATGATCATGTGACTCTTCTGCTGGCATGTGACGTCACATTCTGTCATGGTTTAATTCTCTGTTTTATATCAATATAGTTTGATGATGATGTAAACAGCGTCCAGGGATACAGTAGCCGTGGCGACAGTAGTCACGGGGTGTTAGGTGTGTGTGTCTCTGTGTGTTGTTGTGTGTCGGACAGCAGATAGTCCTATGTCTAGATTTGAACTGTCTCCTCTCTGTGTGTGTGTGTGTGTGTGTGTGTGCGTGTGCGTGTGCGCGTGTGCGCGTGATGCGCGGTGCAAAAGTGCGTGCGGTGTGCGTATGTGCGTGTGTGCGTGTGTGTGTGTGTGTGCGCTGCAGGACTTTGAGTCGTGGGTACATGACACGGTGGAGCATGGCTTCGTGGTCGTATCGTTTGGCGCTGGGGTCAAATACCTCTCAGAGGACATCACTCACAAACTGGCTGGAGCCCTGGGCAGGCTGCCCCAACGCGTGGTCTGGAGGTACTACCAATTTAATTCATTCACATTCCACTGCAACTGGGGAGGGGGAGGACACAACATGGCTGCTAATTCACCTTCCCTTCCACTGTAACTGGGGAGGGGAAGGACACAACATGGCTGCTAATTCACATTCCCTTCCACTGCAACTGGGAAGGGGGAGGGCACATCATGGCTGCTAATTCACATTCCCTTCCACTGTAACTGGGGAGGGGGAGGACACAACATGGCTGCTAATTCACATTCCCTTCCACTGTAACTGGGGAGGGGGGAGGACACAACATGGCTGCTAAATCACATTGGTCGAGGATAGGTATAAATAACTTGTCACACAAACATTGGTTGATGCAAATCAACACTTGGGCATCTAGTTTGGCAGGAACTCATCCATTCACTCCCACTGCAACTCGGAGGGAGAGGACACAAAATGGCTGCCAGGGGTGGCACCATCAGCCAGGTGGGTGAGGTAAAATGGCTGAATGATAAACGACCACTGCTCTCGTGGGCACTAAAATGGCACCTTACCTAGTGTTGACAAGTTTAATTATATACTGTGGGCACTAAAATGGCCCCAGCACCTTACCTACTATCTCCAGTGTTGACAAGTTTAATTATTTACTGCAATGGATGTGGTGGTCAATTTCTGTATTATCAAATGCAGAGAGACAAACGGATCACACAAGTCGTAGATTTGTAGATTCTTTTGTAGATTTGTAGATTTTCGTAGATTCTGCTTAAACAGAATCTTTATGAGTGAGAGCTCTGCAGTAGCGATTGGCTGGTCGACGAACCACCTCGGATGATTCCTTGAGAGCCACGACACAAAGGCTAAAAAATATTTTATAGCAAAGATTCCACCCCCCTCAGTCTACATGACAAACAACAGACGTGTGGAACGGGTCACAAGGTGGGACTTGATAAATGAGGAAGGAGTATCACGCAGACCGATTTGCTATGAAGACTGTTTTTATTGTTCAGTTTGGGCAAGACGAGGCTCCGGTCTCGTCCCTGGTACTTCATAGCACAGAAACACCAACTCAGTCTATGGCATAAATCAATTGTCAACTCCAGATCTCCGGTAAAACCCTTCTGACCCCTCTCCTGGACAAGCTCACTGGGGGAGTAAGCCTCTAGGTCATACACTACCCCAGGATAGGTGCAACATCAGAGATGAAATACAATGGTTCCAGACACTACCACACACATCTTGTCTCAGACCTCATCAAGGTGCACAGACATTGTGGAGACAAGTAATTGGTTCCCCCATTAATCACGCCATCCTTCACATGGTTTAGAATAGGTAAAGACACATTCACGAATGAAGACAATGTTCCTCCTGTCTTCTTCTCTTTCTGATATTCAATTTGCAACTCTGGTCTTATAATTGAAAACACTGAAGTGGTTAAATTGACCATGGATTCCAAATTATATCCTGACCGATTCAACTCATGTGCGTTCCCGATACCCCATACCAGGGATTAACCCACGGGCAATTTTGAGGGTCACGAGTCACTGGGGACATCATTGGGATTAGAGATACCTCTCTTAATTTGTCGTAACCTGCTTGGAGTGGAGGAGCTAGTTTATGCATTACCACAAGGAGATGTTTAGTTTACCGAAAATATGGCTCACTGTCCAGTGTGTTGGGTAGAGACAGGCTTGATCACCACAGATCCAATCAGTAAATGTTGCCCGTGCCAAATCGATGAGGAGAACGATTGTCAGTTTTCCGCGCCAACAATGGTGTGCCGCACCCTCAGTCTAAATGGAGTTTCCAGAGCTTCATGTTCCATTCTTCCAGCTACTTCCTATTGGGGAGACACGAGGATTAACACATGTTGACATTCCCACAGGGATTCATTATTTGTGGTTTGGAAATATTCCCTTGGGGTTGGATCAGGACAGGTTCTAATTGGGGTTCGTCGGGGGTTGGATCAGGACAGGTTCTGAATGGGGTTCGTCAGGGTTGGATCAGGACAGGTTCTGAATGGGGTTCATCAGGGTTGGATCAGAACAGGTTCTGATTGGGGTTCGTCGGGTTGGATCAGGACAGGTTCTGATTGGGGTTCGTCGAGGTTGGATCAGGACAGGTTCTGATTGGGGTTCGTGAGGGTTGGATCAGGACAGGTTTTGATTGGGGTTCTGTCAGGTTGGATCAGGACAGGTTCTGAATGGGGTTCGTGAGGGTTGGATCAGGACAGGTTCTGAATGGGGTTCGTTTAGGGTTGATCAGAACAGGTTCTGATTGGGGTTCGTCGGGGTTGGATCAGGACAGGTTCTGATTGGGGTTCGTGAGGGTTGGATCAGGACAGGTTATGAATGGGTTTCGTCAGGGTTGGATCAGAACAGGTTCTTGTACACAGGATCTACAGTATATCACAAAAGTGACTACACCCCTCACATTTTTGTAAATATTTGAGTATATCTTTTCATGTGACAACACTGAAGAAGTTACACTTTGCTACAATGTAAAGTAGTGAGTGTAAAGCTTGTATAACAGTGTAAATTTGCCCTCAAAATAAATCAACACACAGCCATTAATGTCCAAATTGGGCCCAAAGTGTCAATATTTTGTGCGCCACCATCATTTTCCAGCACTGCCTTAACCCTCTTGGGCATGGAGTTCACAGAGCTTCACAGGTTGCCACTGGAGTCCTCTTCCACTCCTCCATGACGACATCAATGGAGCTGGTGGATGTTAGAGACCTTGCACTCCTCCACCTTCCGTTTGAGGATGCCCCACAGATGCTCAATAGGGTTTAGGATTTGATTTGGTTGTAGAGGGTGCAACAGGTCGGCACCTCAGGAGTAAATGTCAGTTGCCTTTTCGTAGCCGATGGTAACCCCCACCTTGGGATGGATCTCTTCAGGAGATCCTTGTCCTCTGGCATTTGATTTAACCAGGCAAGTCAGTTAAGAACAAATGATTATTTTCAATGACGGCCTAGGAACAGTGGGTTAACTGGTCTAGGAACAGTGGGTTAACTGGTCTAGGAACAGTGGGTTAACTGGTCTAGGAACAGTGGGTTAACTGGTCTAGGAACAGTGGGTTAACTGGTCTAGGAACAGTGGGTTAACTGGTGCTTCTACACCTGCATTGCTTGCTGTTTGGGGTTTTAGGCTGGGTTTCTGTACAGCACTTTGAGATATCAGCTGATGTACGAAGGGCTATATAAATCCATTTGATTTGATTTGATTTGAGTCTAGGAACAGTGGGTTAACTGCCTTGTTCAGGGGCAGAACGACAGATTTTTACCTTGTCAGCTCGGGGACTCGATCTAGCAACCTTTGATTACAAGTCCAACGCTCCGACCACTAGGCTACCCTGCTGCCCCATAGCCATAGCAGTGGAATGTCAACAGGGGAACGCCTCTACCCCATTGGAGAAGGCATCCACTATCACCAGACAATATTTGTAACCCTGACAAGGAGATAAATAATCAAATCCATCAAATGGTCCTTCAGGGGTCAGATGAGTCGACAGTGGCATGGGAATCCCTCTTCCCATGTTGCTAGTCAAACAAATCACACATTTGCACAAAAATTGTTCAGCAAACACAGAAAACCCAAACCAAAATGTATTTCCAAAATCAACAACTTTTTAAGAGTTAGCGATGCACTTTACAAACAGCACCTTCAGAAGGAAGCCAAATAGGCTTTAGCAAGTTATCAACAAGATTTAAATGAGAGATTGTCTCATTGTCTCAGGAGTTCAGGAAGCCGCGCTGTTTCTCACAGAGCACCCAAATCATGTACCACACCAAAGGCATATCTGCTATCTGTATAGATAGTAGCAGACTGGCCTTTAGCTCACGTGCAAAGAGTTCTGCTGCTTGGGCGGAAAGGTAAATCAGCACTTTCCAGTGTGGTTTAGGCGGTAGTAACCGTGGTTACATACGTGGTTCTCCCTCCTCAGAACGCTGAGCAGAACCAATCTACAAACAGTTCCACATTTGCATTTTTTGCAAAAAAAGGACATCGGTTAAATCCATCTTTGGTTTCAGATACAGAGCAGCACGGTCGTTCAGCACGGTCGCTCGGGCACGGTCGCTCGCACGGTCGTTGGCGCACGGTCGCTCAGCACGGCCGTTCGGCACGGCCGCTCGCACGGCCGTTCAGCACGGCCGCTCAGCACGGTCGTCGCACGGCCGTCCGCACGGGCCGTTCAGCACGGCCGCTCGGGCACGGTCGTTCGGCACGGCCGCCGCACGGTCGTCCGCACGGTCGCTCAGCACGGTCGCTCAGCACGGTCGCTCAGCACGGTCGCTCAGCACGGTCGCTCAGCTCGCCATCGTTCGGCACGGCCGTTCGCACGGCCGCTCGCACGGCCGTCGCACGGTCGCTCGGCACGGCCGCTCGCACGGGTCGCCTGGCACGGTCGTCGGCACGGTCGCTCGCACGGTCGCTCGCACGGTTGTTCGGCACGGTCGTCGCACGGCCGCCGGGCACGGTCGTTCGCACGGCCGTTCGGCACGGCCGTCGGCACGGCCGCTCAGCTCGCCATCGCTCGCACGGTCGCTCGGCACGGTCGCTCAGCACGGCCGCTCGCACGGTCGTTCAGCTCGCCATCGCTCGGCACGGTCGCTCGGGCACGGTCGCTCGCACGGCCGCTCAGCACGGCCGCTCAGCACGCCATGGTCGCTCAGCACGGTCGTTCGGCACGGCCGCTCGCACGGCCGCTCAGCACGGCCGCTCGCACGGGCCGCTCGCACAGTCGCTCGCACGGTCGCTCGCACGGCCGTCCGGCACGGCCGTCCGCACGGTCGCTCGCACGGTCGTTCGGCACGGCCGTCCCGCACGTCGCTCGGGTACGGTCGTTGGCACGGTCGTTCAGCACGGTCGCTCGGGCACGGTCGCCGCGCACGTCCTTCGCACGGTCAAGCTTCGCACGGTCCTTCGGCACGGTCCTTCGGCACGGTCGTTCAGCTCGCCATCGCTCGCACGGTCCTTCGGCACGGTCGCTCGGGCACGCTCGCCACGGTCGTCCGCACGTCGTTCACGGTCGCACGGTCGTCAGCACGGTCGTTCGGCACGGTCGTTCGGCACGGTCCTTCGCACGGTCCTTCGCACGGTCCTTCGGCACGGTCGTCAGCTCGCCATCGCTCGCACGGTCGTTCGGCACGGTCGTCCGGCACGGTCGTCCGGCACGGCCGCTCGCACGGTCGCCCGGCACGGTCGTTCGCACGGTCCTTCGCACGGTCGTTTTCGCACGGTCCTTCGCACGGTCGCCCGGCACGGTCCTTCGGCACGGTCGTTCAGCTCGCCATCGCTTCGCACGGTCGCCCGGCACGGTCGTTCAGCACGGTCGTTCGGCACGGTCGTTCAGCTCGCCATCGCTCGCACGGCCGTTCGGGCACGGTCGCCCGTTAGCACGGTCGCCGCACGGTCGCCCGCACGGTCCTTCGCACGGTCCTTGCACGGTCGTTCAGCTCGCCATCGTTCGGCACGGTCGCTCGCACGGTCGCTCAGCACGGCCGTCATTCTGATAATGGAGCTGGTGTTAGATGGGCCGTCATTCTGATAATGGAGCAGTGGAGCTGGTGTTAGATGGGCCGTCATTCTGATAATGGAGCTGGTGTTAGATGGGCCGTCATTCTGATAATGGAGCTGGTGTTAGATGGGCCGTCATTCTGATAATGGAGGAGTGGAGCTGGTGTTAGATGGGCCGTCATTCTGATAATGGAGCAGTGGAGCTGGTGTTAGATGGGCCAAAAGCCTGAAACAGACTGGTAAAAGCCAGAAACAGACTGGTTAAAGCCAGAAACAGACTGGTTAAAGCCTGAAAAGCAGACTGGTTAAAGCCAGAAACAGACTGGTTAAAGTCAGAAACAGACTGGTTAAAGCCTGAAACAGACTGGTTAAAGCCTGAAACAGACTGGTTAAAGCCTGAAACAGACTGGTTAAAGCCAGAAACAGACTGGTTAAAGCCTGAAACAGACTGGTTAAAGCCAGAAAAAGACTGGTTAAAGCCTGAAACAGACTGGTTAAAGTCAGAAACAGACTGGTTAAAGTCAGAAACAGACTGGTTAAAGTCTGAAACAGACTGGTTAAAGCCTGAAACAGACTGGTTAAAGCCAGAAACAGATTGGTTAAAGCCTGAAACAGACTGGTTAAAGTCAGAAACAGACTGGTTAAAGTCAGAAACAGACTGGTTAAAGTCAGAAACAGACTGGTTAAAGTCAGAAACAGACTGGTTAAAGCCAGAAACAGACTGGTTAAAGCCTGAAACAGACTGGTTAAAGTCAGAAACAGACTGGTTAAAGCCTGAAACAGACTGGTTAAAGCCTGAAACAGACTGGTTAAAGCCAGAAACAGACTGGTTAAAGTCAGAAACAGACTGGTTAAAGCCTGAAACAGACTGGTTAAAGCCAGAAACAGACTGGTTAAAGCCTGAAACAGACTGGTTAAAGCCAGAAACAGACTGGTTAAAGCCTGAAACAGACTGGTTAAAGTCAGAAACAGACTGGTTAAAGTCAGAAACAGACTGGTTAAAGTCTGAAACAGACTGGTTAAAGCCTGAAACAGACTGGTTAAAGCCAGAAACAGACTGGTTAAAGCCTGAAACAGACTGGTTAAAGTCAGAAACAGACTGGTTAAAGTCAGAAACAGACTGGTTAAAGTCAGAAACAGACTGGTTAAAGTCAGAAACAGACTGGTTAAAGCCTGAAACAGACTGGTTAAAGTCTGAAACAGACTGGTTAAAGCCTGAAACAGACTGGTTAAAGTCAGAAACAGACTGGTTAAAGTCAGAAACAGACTGGTTAAAGTCAAAAACAAACTGGTTAAAGTCAGAAACAGACTGGTTAAAGCCTGAAACAGACTGGTTAAAGCCTGAAACAGACTGGTTAAAGCCAGAAACAGACTGGTTAAAGTCAGAAACAGACTGGTTAAAGCCTGAAACAGACTGGTTAAAGCCTGAAACAGACTGGTTAAAGCCTGAAACAGACTGGTTAAAGTCTGAAACAGACTGGTTAAAGTCTGAAACAGACTGGTTAAAGCCTGAAACAGACTGGTTAAAGCCAGAAACAGACTGGTTAAAGCCTGAAACAGACTGGTTAAAGTCAGAAACAGACTGGTTAAAGCCTGAAACAGACTGGTTAAAGTCAGAAACAGACTGGTTAAAGCCTGAAACAGACTGGTTAAAGCCTGAAACAGACTGGTTAAAGCCTGAAACAGACTGGTTAAAGCCAGAAACAGACTGGTTAAAGTCAGAAACAGACTGGTTAAAGCCTGAAACAGACTGGTTAAAGTCAGAAACAGACTGGTTAAAGTCAGAAACAGACTGGTTAAAGCCTGAAACAGACTGGTTAAAGCCAGAAACAGACTGGTTAAAGCCTGAAACAGACTGGTTAAAGCCAGAAACAGACTGGTTAAAGTCAGAAACAGACTGGTTAAAGTCAGAAACAGACTGGTTAAAGCCAGAAACAGACTGGTTAAAGTCAGAAACAGACTGGTTAAAGTCAGAAACAGACTGGTTAAAGCCTGAAACAGACTGGTTAAAAGCCTGAAACAGACTGGTTAAAGTCAGAAACAGACTGGTTAAAGTCAGAAACAGACTGGTTAAAGTCAGAAACAGACTGGTTAAAGCCTGAAACAGACTGGTTAAAGCCTGAAACAGACTGGTTAAAGCCTGAAACAGACTGGTTAAAGTCAGAAACAGACTGGTTAAAGCCTGAAACAGACTGGTTAAAGCCTGAAACAGACTGGTTAAAGTCAGAAACAGACTGGTTAAAGCCAGAAACAGACTGGTTAAAGCCAGAAACAGACTGGTTAAAGTCAGAAACAGACTGGTTAAAGTCTGAAACAGACTGGTTAAAGTCAGAAACAGACTGGTTAAAGCCTGGAACAGACTGATTAAAGTCAGAAACAGACTGGTTAAAGCCTGAAACAGACTAGTTAAAGCCTGAAACAGACTGGTTAAAGCCAGAAACAGACTGGTTAAAGTCAGAAACAGACTGGTTAAAGCCTGAAACAGACTGGTTAAAGTCAGAAACAGACTGGTTAAAGCCTGAAACAGACTGGTTAAAGTCTGAAACAGACTGGTTAAAGTCTGAAACAGACTGGTTAAAGCCTGAAACAGACTGGTTAAAGTCAGAAACAGACTGGTTAAAGCCTGAAACAGACTGGTTAAAGTCAGAAACAGACTGGTTAAAGCCTGAAACAGACTGGTTAAAGTCAGAAACAGACTGGTTAAAGCCTGAAACAGACTGGTTAAAGCCTGAAACAGACTGGTTAAAGCCTGAAACAGACTGGTTAAAGCCAGAAACAGACTGGTTAAAGTCAGAAACAGACTGGTTAAAGCCTGAAACAGACTGGTTAAAGTCAGAAACAGACTGGTTAAAGTCAGAAACAGACTGGTTAAAGCCTGAAACAGACTGGTTAAAGTCAGAAACAGACTGGTTAAAGTCAGAAACAGACTGGTTAAAGTCAGAAACAGACTGGTTAAAGTCAAACAGACTGGTTAAAGTCAGAAACAGACTGGTTAAAGCCTGAAACAGACTGGTTAAAGCCTGAAACAGACTGGTTAAAGCCAGAAACAGACTGGTTAAAGCCTGAAACAGACTGGTTAAAGCCAGAAACAGACTGGTTAAAGTCAGAAACAGACTGGTTAAAGTCAGAAACAGACTGGTTAAAGCCAGAAACAGACTGGTTAAAGTCAGAAACAGACTGGTTAAAGTCAGAAACAGACTGGTTAAAGCCTGAAACAGACTGGTTAAAGCCTGAAACAGACTGGTTAAAGCCTGAAACAGACTGGTTAAAGTCAGAAACAGACTGGTTAAAGCCAGAAACAGACTGGTTAAAGTCAGAAACAGACTGGTTAAAGTCAGAAACAGACTGGTTAAAGCCAGAAACAGACTGGTTAAAGTCAGAAACAGACTGGTTAAAGCCTGAAACAGACTGGTTAAAGCCTGAAACAGACTGGTTAAAGTCAGAAACAGACTGGTTAAAGCCTGAAACAGACTGGTTAAAGCCTGAAACAGACTGGTTAAAGTCAGAAACAGACTGGTTAAAGCCAGAAACAGACTGGTTAAAGCCTGAAACAGGTTAAAGCCAGAAACAGACTGGTTAAAGTCAGAAACAGACTGGTTAAAGTCAGAAACAGACTGGTTAAAGCCAGAAACAGACTGGTTAAAGTCAGAAACAGACTGGTTAAAGTCAGAAACAGACTGGTTAAAGCCTGAAACAGACTGGTTAAAGCCTGAAACAGACTGGTTAAAGCCTGAAACAGACTGGTTAAAGTCAGAAACAGACTGGTTAAAGCCAGAAACAGACTGGTTAAAGTCAGAAACAGACTGGTTAAAGTCAGAAACAGACTGGTTAAAGTCAGAAACAGACTGGTTAAAGTCAGAAACAGACTGGTTAAAGCCTGAAACAGACTGGTTAAAGCCTGAAACAGACTGGTTAAAGTCAGAAACAGACTGGTTAAAGCCTGAAACAGACTGGTTAAAGCCTGAAACAGACTGGTTAAAGTCAGAAACAGACTGGTTAAAGCCAGAAACAGACTGGTTAAAGCCAGAAACAGACTGGTTAAAGCCAGAAACAGACTGGTTAAAGTCAGAAACAGACTGGTTAAAGCCTGAAACAGACTGGTTAAAGCCTGAAACAGACTGGTTAAAGCCTGGAAACAGACTGGTTAAAGCCAGAAACAGACTGGTTAAAGTCAGAAACAGACTGGTTAAAGCCTGAAACAGACTGGTTAAAGTCAGAAACAGACTGGTTAAAGTCAGAAACAGACTGGTTAAAGCCTGAAACAGACTGGTTAAAGCCAGAAACAGACTGGTTAAAGCCTGAAACAGACTGGTTAAAGCCAGAAACAGACTGGTTAAAGTCAGAAACAGACTGGTTAAAGTCAGAAACAGACTGGTTAAAGCCAGAAACAGACTGGTTAAAGTCAGAAACAGACTGGTTAAAGTCAGAAACAGACTGGTTAAAGCCTGAAACAGACTGGTTAAAGCCTGAAACAGACTGGTTAAAGTCAGAAACAGACTGGTTAAAGTCAGAAACAGACTGGTTAAAGTCAGAAACAGACTGGTTAAAGCCTGAAACAGACTGGTTAAAGCCTGAAACAGACTGGTTAAAGCCTGAAACAGACTGGTTAAAGTCAGAAACAGACTGGTTAAAGCCTGAAACAGACTGGTTAAAGCCTGAAACAGACTGGTTAAAGTCAGAAACAGACTGGTTAAAGCCAGAAACAGACTGGTTAAAGCCAGAAACAGACTGGTTAAAGTCAGAAACAGACTGGTTAAAGTCTGAAACAGACTGGTTAAAGTCAGAAACAGACTGGTTAAAGCCTGGAACAGACTGATTAAAGTCAGAAACAGACTGGTTAAAGCCTGAAACAGACTAGTTAAAGCCTGAAACAGACTGGTTAAAGCCAGAAACAGACTGGTTAAAGTCAGAAACAGACTGGTTAAAGCCTGAAACAGACTGGTTAAAGTCAGAAACAGACTGGTTAAAGCCTGAAACAGACTGGTTAAAGTCTGAAACAGACTGGTTAAAGTCTGAAACAGACTGGTTAAAGCCTGAAACAGACTGGTTAAAGTCAGAAACAGACTGGTTAAAGCCTGAAACAGACTGGTTAAAGTCAGAAACAGACTGGTTAAAGCCTGAAAACAGACTGGTTAAAGTCAGAAACAGACTGGTTAAAGCCTGAAACAGACTGGTTAAAGCCTGAAACAGACTGGTTAAAGTCTGAAACAGACTGGTTAAAGCCAGAAACAGACTGGTTAAAGTCAGAAACAGACTGGTTAAAGCCTGAAACAGACTGGTTAAAGTCAGAAACAGACTGGTTAAAGTCAGAAACAGACTGGTTAAAGCCTGAAACAGACTGGTTAAAGTCAGAAACAGACTGGTTAAAGTCAGAAACAGACTGGTTAAAGTCAGAAACAGACTGGTTAAAGTCAAACAGACTGGTTAAAGTCAGAAACAGACTGGTTAAAGCCTGAAACAGACTGGTTAAAGCCTGAAACAGACTGGTTAAAGCCAGAAACAGACTGGTTAAAGCCTGAAACAGACTGGTTAAAGCCAGAAACAGACTGGTTAAAGTCAGAAACAGACTGGTTAAAGTCAGAAACAGACTGGTTAAAGCCAGAAACAGACTGGTTAAAGTCAGAAACAGACTGGTTAAAGTCAGAAACAGACTGGTTAAAGCCTGAAACAGACTGGTTAAAGCCTGAAACAGACTGGTTAAAGCCTGAAACAGACTGGTTAAAGTCAGAAACAGACTGGTTAAAGCCAGAAACAGACTGGTTAAAGTCAGAAACAGACTGGTTAAAGTCAGAAACAGACTGGTTAAAGCCAGAAACAGACTGGTTAAAGTCAGAAACAGACTGGTTAAAGCCTGAAACAGACTGGTTAAAGCCTGAAACAGACTGGTTAAAGTCAGAAACAGACTGGTTAAAGCCTGAAACAGACTGGTTAAAGCCTGAAACAGACTGGTTAAAGTCAGAAACAGACTGGTTAAAGCCAGAAACAGACTGGTTAAAGCCAGAAACAGACTGGTTAAAGCCAGAAACAGACTGGTTAAAGTCAGAAACAGACTGGTTAAAGCCTGAAACAGACTGGTTAAAGCCTGAAACAGACTGGTTAAAGCCTGAAACAGACTGGTTAAAGCCAGAAACAGACTGGTTAAAGTCAGAAACAGACTGGTTAAAGCCTGAAACAGACTGGTTAAAGTCAGAAACAGACTGGTTAAAGTCAGAAACAGACTGGTTAAAGTCAGAAACAGACTGGTTAAGCCAGACACAGACTGGTTAAAGAAGCCAGAAACAGACTGGTTAAAGCCTGAAACAGACTGGTAAAAAGCCAGAAACAGACTGGTTAAAGTCAGAAACAGACTGGTTAAAGCCAGACACAGACTGGTTAAAGCCAGAAACAGACTGGTTAAAGCCAGAAACAGACTGGTTAAAGTCAGAAACAGACTGGTTAAAGTCAAAAACAGACTGGTTAAAGTCAGAAACAGACTGGTTAAAGCCTGAAACAGACTGGTTAAAGCCAGAAACAGACTGGTTAAAGCCAGAAACAGACTGGTTAAAGTCAGAAACAGACTGGTTAAAGCCAGAAACAGACTGGTTAAAGTCAGAAACAGACTGGTTAAAGTCAGAAACAGACTGGTTAAAGTCAGAAACAGACTGGTTAAAGTCAGAAACAGACTGGTTAAAGCCTGAAACAGACTGGTTAAAGCCTGAAACAGACTGGTTAAAGCCAGAAACAGGACCAGAACTCCT
>NW_026285657.1:0-4750 GCF_023373465.1 Oncorhynchus keta | reverse complement strand
AGTTGGTGGTTGAAGATATCCTCTAGTGGTGTGGGGGCTGTGCTTTGGCAAAGTGGGTGGGGTTATATCCTTCCTGTTTGGCCCTGTCCGGGGTGTCCTCGGATGGGGCCACAGTGTCTCCTGACCCCTCCTGTCTCAGCCTCCAGTATTTATGCTGCAGTAGTTTATGTGTCGGGGGGATAGGGTCAGTTTGTTACCCTAGCCCCCCGACACATAAACTTCTCTTGTCCTATTCGGTGTCCTGTGTGAATCTAAGTGTGCATTCTCTAATTCTCTCCTTCTCTTTCTTTCTCTCTCTCGGAGGACCTGAGCCCTAGGACCATGCCCCAGGACTACCTGATATGATGACTCCTTGCTGTCCCCAGTCCACCTGGCCATGCTGCTGCTCATTTGAACATCTTGGCCACGCTCTGTTATAATTCCACCCGCACAGCCAGAAGAGGACTGGCCACCCCACATATGCTCTCTAATTCTCTTTTCTTCTTCTCTCGGAGGGACCTGAGCCCTAGGACCGTGCCCCCAGGACTACCTGACATGATGGCTCCTTGCTGTCCCCAGTCCACCTGACTGTGCTGCTGCTCCAGTTTCAACTGTTCTGCCTTATTATTATTCGACCATGCTGGTCATTTATGAACATTTGAACATCTTGGTCATGTTCTGTTATAATCTCTACCCGGCACAGCCAGAAGAGGACTGGCCACCCCACATAGCCCGGTTCCTCTCTAGGTTTCTTCTAGGTTTTGGCCTTTCTAGGAGTTTTTCCTTGTTAACCTGGGGTCTGGTCAGTAGTAACAGAGATGTTACCAGGGGGTCTGGTCAGTAGTAACAGAGATGTTAACCAGGGGTCTGGTCAGTAGTAACAGTGATGTTAACCAGGGGTCTGGTCAGTACTCACCGGTCTGGTCAGTAGTAACAGTGATGTTAACCAGGGTCTGGTCAGTACTCACCAGTCTGGTCAGTAGTAACAGTGATGTTAACCAGGGATCTGGTCAGTAGTAACAGAGATGTTAACCAGGGGTCTGGTCAGTAGTAACAGTGATGTTAACCAGGGGTCTGGTCAGTACTCACCAGTCTGGTCAGTAGTAACAGAGATGTTAACCAGGGGTCTGGTCAGTAGTAACAGAGATGTTAACCAGGGGTCTGGTCAGTAGTAACAGTGATGTTAACCAGGGGTCTGGTCAGTAGTAACAGAGATGTTAACCAGGGGTCTGGTCAGTAGTAACAGTGATGTTAACCAGGGGTCTGGTCAGTAGTAACAGTGATGTTAACCAGGGGTCTGGTCAGTACTCACCAGTCTGGTCAGTAGTAACAGTGATGTTAACCATGGTCTGGTCAGTACTCACCAGTCTGGTCAGTAGTAACAGTGATGTTAACCAGGGGTCTGGTCAGTAGTAACAGTGATGTTAACCAGGGGTCTGGTCAGTAGTAACAGAGATGTTAACCAGGGGTCTGGTCAGTACTCACCAGTCTGGTCAGTAGTAACAGAGATGTTAACCGGGGTCTGGTCAGTAGTAACAGAGATGTTAACCTGGGGTCTGGTCAGTAGTAACAGAGATGTTACCAGGGGTCTGGTCAGTAGTAACAGAGATGTTAACCAGGGGTCTGGTCAGTAGTAACAGAGATGTTAACCAGGGGTCTGGTCAGTACTCACCAGTCTGGTCAGTAGTAACAGTGATGTTAACCAGGGGTCTGGTCAGTACTCACCAGTCTGGTCAGTAGTAACAGAGATGTTAACCAGGGGTCTGGTCAGTACTCACCAGTCTGGTCAGTAGTAACAGTGATGTTAACCAGGGATCTGGTCAGTAGTAACAGAGATGTTAACCAGGGGTCTGGTCAGTAGTAACAGTGATGTTAACCAGGGGTCTGGTCAGTACTCACCAGTCTGGTCAGTAGTAACAGTGATGTTAACCAGGGGTCTGGTCAGTAGTAACAGAGATGTTAACCAGGGGTCTGGTCAGTAGTAACAGAGATGTTAACCAGGGTCTGGTCAGTAGTAACAGTGATGTTAACCAGGGTCTGGTCAGTACTCACCAGTCTGGTCAGTAGTAACAGTGATGTTAACCATGGGTCTGGTCAGTACTCACCAGTCTGGTCAGTAGTAACAGAGATGTTAACCAGGGGTCTGGTCAGTACTCACCAGTCTGGTCAGTAGTAACAGTGATGTTAACCAGGGGTCTGGTCAGTAGTAACAGAGATGTTAACCAGGGGTCTGGTCAGTAGTAACAGTGATGTTAACCAGGGGTCTGGTCAGTAGTAACAGAGATGTTAACCAGGGGTCTGGTCAGTAGTAACAGAGATGTTAATGTTAACCAGGGGTCTGGTCAGTACTCACCAGTCTGGTCAGTAGTAACAGTGATGTTAACCAGGGGTCTGGTCAGTAGTAACAGAGATGTTAACCAGGGGTCTGGTCAGTACTCACCAGTCTGGTCAGTAGTAACAGAGATGTTAACCAGGGGTCTGGTCAGTAGTAACAGAGATGTTAATGTTAACCAGGGGTCTGGTCAGTACTCACCAGTCTGGTCAGTAGTAACAGTGATGTTAACCAGGGGTCTGGTCAGTAGTAACAGAGATGTTAACCAGGGGTCTGGTCAGTACTCACCAGTCTGGTCAGTAGTAACAGAGATGTTAACCAGGGGTCTGGTCAGTAGTAACAGATGATGTTAACCAGGGGTCTGGTCAGTACTCACCAGTCTGGTCAGTAGTAACAGTGATGTTAACCAGGGGTCTGGTCAGTAGTAACAGTGATGTTAACCAGGGGTCTGGTCAGTAGTAACAGAGATGTTAACCAGGGGTCTGGTCAGTAGTAACAGAGATGTTAACCAGGGGTCTGGTCAGTAGTAACAGAGATGTTAACCAGGGGTCTGGTCAGTACTCACCAGTCTGGTCAGTAGTAACAGTGATGTTAACCAGGGTCTGGTCAGTAGTAACAGAGATGTTAACCAGGGGTCTGGTCAGTACTCACCAGTCTGGTCAGTAGTAACAGTGATGTTAACCAGGGGTCTGGTCAGTAGTAACAGAGATGTTAACCAGGGGTCTGGTCAGTACTCACCAGTCTGGTCAGTAGTAACAGTGATGTTTACCAGGGGTCTGGTCAGTACTCACCAGTCTGGTCAGTAGTAACAGTGATGTTAACCAGGGGTCTGGTCAGTACTCACCAGTCTGGTCAGTAGTAACAGAGATGTTAACCAGGGGTCTGGTCAGTACTCACCAGTCTGGTCAGTAGTAACAGTGATGTTAACCAGGGGTCTGGTCAGTAGTAACAGAGATGTTAACCAGGGGTCTGGTCAGTAGTAACAGAGATGTTAACCAGGGGTCTGGTCAGTAGTAACAGTGATGTTAACCAGGGGTCTGGTCAGTACTCACCAGTCTGGTCAGTAGTAACAGTGATGTTAACCAGGGGTCTGGTCAGTAGTAACAGATGATGTTAACCAGGGGTCTGGTCAGTACTCACCAGTCTGGTCAGTAGTAACAGTGATGTTAACCAGGGGTCTGGTCAGTAGTAACAGAGATGTTAACCAGGGGTCTGGTCAGTAACAGAGATGTTAATGTTAACCAGGGGTCTGGTCAGTACTCACCAGTCTGGTCAGTAGTAACAGTGATGTTAACCAGGGGTCTGGTCAGTAGTAACAGAGATGTTAACCAGGGGTCTGGTCAGTACTCACCAGTCTGGTCAGTAGTAACAGAGATGTTAACCAGGGGTCTGGTCAGTAGTAACAGAGATGATGTTAACCAGGGGTCTGGTCAGTACTCACCAGTCTGGTCAGTAGTAACAGTGATGTTAACCAGGGGTCTGGTCAGTAGTAACAGTGATGTTAACCAGGGGGTCTGGTCAGTAGTAACAGAGATGTTAACCAGGGGTCTGGTCAGTAGTAACAGAGATGTTAACCAGGGGTCTGGTCAGTAGTAACAGTGATGTTAACCAGGGGTCTGGTCAGTACTCACCGGTCTGGTCAGTAGTAACAGTGATGTTAACCAGGGGTCTGGTCAGTACTCACCAGTCTGGTCAGTAGTAACAGATGATGTTAACCAGGGGTCTGGTCAGTAGTAACAGAGATGTTAACCAGGGGTCTGGTCAGTAGTAACAGAGATGTTAACCAGGGGTCTGGTCAGTAGTAACAGTGATGTTAACCAGGGTCTGGTCAGTACTCACCGGTCTGGTCAGTAGTAACAGTGATGTTAACCAGGGTCTGGTCAGTACTCACCAGTCTGGTCAGTAGTAACAGAGATGTTAACCAGGGGTCTGGTCAGTACTCACCAGTCTGGTCAGTAGTAACAGTGATGTTAACCAGGGGTCTGGTCATTAGTAACAGAGATGTTAACCAGGGGTCTGGTCAGTAGTAACAGTGATGTTAACCAGGGGTCTGGTCAGTAGTAACAGTGATGTTAACCAGGGGTCTGGTCAGTAGTAACAGAGATGTTAATGTTAACCAGGGGTCTGGTCGAGTACTCACCAGTCTGGTCAGTAGTAACAGTGATGTTAACCAGGGGTCTGGTCAGTAGTAACAGAGATGTTAACCAGGGGTCTGGTCAGTACTCACCAGTCTGGTCAGTAGTAACAGAGATGTTAACCAGGGGTCTGGTCAGTAGTAACAGAGATGTTAATGTTAACCAGGGGTCTGGTCAGTACTCACCAGTCTGGTCAGTAGTAACAGAGATGTTAACCAGGGGTCTGGTCAGTAGTAACAGTGATGTTAACCAGGGGTCTGGTCAGTAGTAACAGTGATGTTAACCAGGGGTCTGGTCAGTACTC
>NW_026285656.1:0-2049 GCF_023373465.1 Oncorhynchus keta | reverse complement strand
ACTTTATTTTAAGAATGTGAAATGTCAGAATAATAGTAGAGAGAATGATTTATTTCAGCTTTTATTTATTTCATCACATTCCCAGTTGGTCAGAAGTTTACATACGTACACTTAATTAGTATTTGGTAGCATTGCCTTTAAATTATTTAACTTGGGTCAAAAGTTTTGGGTAACCTTCCACAAGCTTCCCACAATAAGTTGGGTGATTTTGGCCCATTCCTTCTGACAGAGTTGGTGTACCTGAGTCAGGTTTGTAGGCCTCCTTGCTCGCTTATGCTTTTTCAGCTCTGCCCACAATTTTTCTATAGGATTGAGGTCAGGGTTTTGTGATAGCCACTCCAATACCTTGACTTTGTTGTCATTAAGCCATTTTGCCACAACTTTGGAAGTATGCTTGGGGTCATTATCCATTTAGAAGATCCATTTGCGACCAAGCTTTAACTTCCTGACTGATGTCTTGAGATGTTGCTTCAATATATCCACATAATTTTCCTAGCTCATGATGTCATCTATTTTGTGAAGTGCACCAGTCCCTCCTGCAGTAAAGCACCCACACAACATGATGCTGCCACCCCGATGCTTCACGGTTGGGATGGTGTTCTTGGGCTTGCAAGCCTCCTCCTTTTTCCTCCAAACGTAACGATGGTCATTATGGCCAAACAGTTTTATTTTTGTTTCATCAGACCAGAGGACATTTCTCCAAAAAGTACAATCTTTGTCCCCATGTGCAGTTGCAAACCGTAGTCTGGCTTTTGTTATGGCAGTTTTGGAGCAATGACTTCCTCCTTGCTGAGCGGCCTTTCAGCTTATGTCGATAGAGGACTCGTTTTACTGTGGATGTAGATACTTTTGTACTTGTTTCCTCCAGCATCTTCACCTGATCCTTTGATGTTGTTCTGGGATTGATTTGAACTTTTCACACCAAAGTATGTTCATCTCTAGGAGACAGAACGCATCTCCTTCCTGAACGGTATGATGGCTGCGAGGTCCTATGGTGTTTATACTTGCGTACTATTGTTTGTACAGATGAACGTGGTACCTTCAGGCGTTTGGAAATTACTCCCAAGGATGAACCAGACTTGTGGAGGTCTACACTTTTTTTTCTGAATTCCTGGCTGATTTCTTTTGATTTTCCCATAATGTCAAGCAAAGAGGCACTGAGTTTGAAGGTAGGCTTTGAAATACAACCACAGGTACACCTCCAATTGACTCAAATTATGTCAATTAGCCTATCAGAAGCTTCTAAAGCCATGACATCATTTTCTGGAATTTTCCAAGCTGTTTAAAGGCACAGTCAACTTAGTGTATCTAAACTTCTGACCCACTGGAATTGTGATACAGTGAATTATAAATTAAATAAATCTGTCTGTAAACAATTGTTGGGAAAATTACTTGTCATGCACGAAGTAGAGTTGCCAAAACTATAGTTTGTTAAGAAGAAATTGGCGGAGTGGTTGAAAAACGAGTTTTAATGACTCCAACCTAAGTGTATATAAACTTCGACTTCAACTGTATATCACAAATCCAAATGTTCCTTTAAATGATTTGATCTATTCTCAGAGAAGATTTTGGAAGGAAATTTAAGAAATTGAAATAAATTGTCTAGCGCTCTCTCATACACTTTTTCTCCTGTTTTTATATCCCACCTCCCTCTTTCCCCCCTATGTTTTGTATCCCCCCATCTAGATCCTGGCCTACGGGGACATGAATCATGAGTGGGTAGGGAATGAGTGGTTGCCCAGCCTGGGTCTGCCCCAGTACCGTTCCTACTTCATGGAGTCTCTGGTGGACGCTCGCATGCTGGACCACCTCACCAAGAAGGAGCTGAGGGGACAGCTTAAAATGGTGGACAGCTTCCACAGGTTTGATTCAAATAGTTTCATTCAATCTTTGCTGTCATCGAAGGGCATTCCAT
This sequence comes from Oncorhynchus keta, assembly GCF_023373465.1. Lineage (NCBI taxonomy): Eukaryota > Metazoa > Chordata > Actinopteri > Salmoniformes > Salmonidae > Oncorhynchus > Oncorhynchus keta. The sequence goes on along the minus strand of NW_026285656.1, from coordinate 134 downwards.
TCATGCCAAAATCTTGGTATTGATTTGGCACAAATCTGCTTCCTTAATTTATGTGCTGCATGAAAACAAATAAAATACTGATCATCAACAGCAAAGAGGAGTAGTGGGATGGGAATATTAAATGTACAATACCA
>NW_026285655.1:0-3932 GCF_023373465.1 Oncorhynchus keta | reverse complement strand
ATAGAGAAACAGAGTAAAGTCACATGTTGAACACTGGGCAGTGCACGTTGACCTTGGATAGAATCTCTCCTATAGAGAAACAGAGTAAAGTCACATGTTGAACACTGGGCAGTGCACGTTGACCTTGGATAGAATCTCTCCTATAGAGAAACAGAGTAAAGTCACATGTTGAACACTGGGCAGTGCACGTTGACCTTGGATAGAATCTCTCCTATAGAGAAACAGAGTAAAGTCACATGTTGAACACTGGGCAGTGCACGTTGACCTTGGATAGAATCTCTCCTATAGAGAAACAGAGTAAAGTCACATGTTGAACACTGGGCAGTGCACGTTGACCTTGGATAGAATCTCTCCTATAGAGAAACAGAGTAAAGTCACATGTTGAACACTGGGCAGTGCACGTTGACCTTGGATAGAATCTCTCCTATAGAGACACAGAGTAAAGTCACATGTTGAACACTGGGCAGTGCACGTTGACCTTGGATAGAATCTCTCCTATAGAGAAACAGAGTAAAGTCACATGTTGAACACTGGGCAGTGCACGTTGACCTTGGATAGAATCTCTCCTATAGAGAAACAGAGTAAAGTCACATGTTGAACACTGGGCAGTGCACGTTGACCTTGGATAGAATCTCTCCTATAGAGAAACAGAGTAAAGTCACATGTTGAACACTGGGCAGTGCACGTTGACCTTGGATAGAATCTCTCCTATAGAGAAACAGAGTAAAGTCACATGTTGAACACTGGGCAGTGCACGTTGACCTTGGATAGAATCTCTCCTATAGAGAAACAGAGTAAAGTCACATGTTGAACACTGGGCAGTGCACGTTGACCTTGGATAGAATCTCTCCTATAGAGAAACAGAGTAAAGTCACATGTTGAACACTGGGCAGTGCACGTTGACCTTGGATAGAATCTCTCCTATAGAGACACAGAGTAAAGTCACATGTTGAACACTGGGCAGTGCACGTTGACCTTGGATAGAATCTCTCCTATAGAGAAACAGAGTAAAGTCACATGTTGAACACTGGGCAGTGCACGTTGACCTTGGATAGAATCTCTCCTATAGAGAAACAGAGTAAAGTCACATGTTGAACACTGGGCAGTGCACGTTGACCTTGGATAGAATCTCTCCTATAGAGAAACAGAGTAAAGTCACATGTTGAACACTGGGCAGTGCACGTTGACCTTGGATAGAATCTCTCCTATAGAGACACAGAGTAAAGTCACATGTTGAACACTGGGCAGTGCACGTTGACCTTGGATAGAATCTCTCCTATAGAGAAACAGAGTAAAGTCACATGTTGAACACTGGGCAGTGCACGTTGACCTTGGATAGAATCTCTCCTATAGAGAAACAGAGTAAAGTCACATGTTGAACACTGGGCAGTGCACGTTGACCTTGGATAGAATCTCTCCTATAGAGAAACAGAGTAAAGTCACATGTTGAACACTGGGCAGTGCACGTTGACCTTGGATAGAATCTCTCCTATAGAGAAACAGAGTAAAGTCACATGTTGAACACTGGGCAGTGCACGTTGACCTTGGATAGAATCTCTCCTATAGAGACACAGAGTAAAGTCACATGTTGAACACTGGGCAGTGACGTTGACCCTCGGATAGAACTTCCTATAGAGAAACAGAGTAAAGTCACATGTTGAACACTGGGCAGTGCACGTTGACCTTGGATAGAATCTCTCCTATAGAGAAACAGAGTAAAGTCACATGTTGAACACTGGGCAGTGCACGTTGATCTTGGATAGAATCTCTCCTATAGAGAAACAGAGTAAAGTCACATGTTGAACACTGGGCAGTGCACGTTGACCTTAGATAGAATCTCTCCTATAGAGAAACAGAGTAAAGTCACATGTTGAACACTGGGCAGTGCACGTTGACCTTGGATAGAATCTCCCTACAGAGAAACAGAGTAAAGTCACATGCTGAACACTGGGCAGTGCACGTTGACCTTGATAAATCTCTCCTATAGAGAAACAGAGTAAAGTCACATGTTGAACACTGGGCAGTGCACGTTGACCTTGGACAGAATCTCTCTATAGAGAAACAGAGTAAAGTCACATGTTGAACACTGGGCAGTGCACGTTGACCTTGGATAGAATCTCTCTATAGAGAAACAGAGTAAAGTCACATGTTGAACACAGGGCAGTGCACGTTGACCTTGGATAGAATCTCTCCTATAGAGACACAGAGTAAAGTCACATGTTGAACACTGGGCAGTGCACGTTGACCTTGGATAGAATCTCTCCTATAGAGAAACAGAGTAAAGTCACATGTTGAACACTGGGCAGTGCACGTTGACCTTGGATAGAATCTCTCCTATAGAGAAACAGAGTAAAGTCACATGTTGAACACAGGGCAGTGCACGTTGACCTTGGATAGAATCTCTCCTATAGAGAAACAGAGTAAAGTCACATGTTGAACACTGGGCAGTGCACGTTGACCTTGGATAGAATCTCTCCTACAGAGACAAACAGAGATCAAGAATCTCTCCTACAGAGACAAACAGACAGAGATCAGATCTCTCCTACAGGATAAACAGACAAGGACAGTCTCCTACAAGAGATAAACAGATAAACAGAATCTCTCCTATAGAGAAACAGAGTAAAGTCAGACATCAGAATCTCTCCTGCAGAGATCAAAACACAGAGATAAACAGACAAAGTCAGAATCTCTCCTACAGAGATCAGAATCTCTCCTACAGAGAAAACAGAGTAAAGATCACATCTCTCCTACCAGAGACAAACAGACAAAAAAAAGATCACTTCCTGAGACAAACAGTCGATATCCAATCTCTCCTACAGTCAAACAGATAGGAGAAGATATCTCCTGAAAAACAGACAAATGACTTAAATGTAAATGTAAATGGATAGAATCTCTCCTATAGAGACAAACAGAGATCAGAATCTCTCCTACAGAGACAAACAGATGAGGACATTTTTTTTTTAATCAGTCATTTCTAGCTTTTACACAGACAAAGCGTTGATTACTGCTGGTGTTAAGACACTTTGGTAAAGAGTCTCAAGAGTATAAAACATTGAAATAAGTTCTCAATGAAAGTACTACCTGCTGTGAAGGGAAGCACCTCGTGGGGGAGACAAACGATGGAATGTGTCCCTTCATTGGGAAACTGAGAACAGGAACACAACTATTAACGTCTTTCAAGGATAAGGAGCTTTCAGGTGAAGAAATGGCTCACTGACATCCATCTCCACCCAGAAAGTGTTCCTGTTCAGACTGATTATCAAATCACATTTATAAAGCCTCTTCGTACATCAGCTGATATCACACAGTGCTGTACAGAAACGCAGCCTAAAACCCCCAAACAGCAAGCGATGCAGGTATAGAAGCACGGTGGCTAAGAGGAAGACCTCCCTGAAAGGCAGGAATATGGTTGTGAATACCTGAGGCGAGAGCTTGAACATGGGAGCACAGATGATGAGCGGAGTAGAGTGGTGTCTGGCTGCTAGAGCTACAGAGTGGGTTCCGTTGACTGCCCGGAGCCCGCCATTGGCCAGAACCGTCTGTGTGCCGATGATGACCTGTAAACCCACAACTGGTCCATTAACAGTAGTCAAGCTATCAATAGTTTTAGAAAGAGCCTGTTCTAAAAAAAAAAGAAAAATAAAAGCAACATCACAGTAAAAACAACAACAACAACAACAACAACAACAACAGCGTCAAACTCACCTTATTCACTCGGGACATCACTGCAAATATGGCGGCATCTGCTATTACAGTGGTCTCAATGCCCACTTTGGAGAGACCTGTAGCCATTTCATGACCCTTGGGAGAGGGACAAAGGTCATTACTGTAGCATATTAAATCATGAAATATTATGGAGAGAAGAAATTAATTAAATAGATTGCCTGCTTCCTTTAGCACTACTGTATATACATATAAATAGATAGAAGGAT
>NW_026285654.1:0-8833 GCF_023373465.1 Oncorhynchus keta | reverse complement strand
TGGGAGAGGGGAGTGGAGATGGGTGGTGGGGAGAGAGAGGGGAGAGATGGGTGGATGGGGAGAGGGGAGATGGGTGAGGGGGGGAGGAGAGATGGGTGGAGGGGGAGGGGAGATGGGTGGATGTGGAGAGGGAGATGGGTGGATGGTGAGAGGGGAGATGGGAGAGATGGGTGGTGGGGAGAGAGGGAGATGGGTGGATGGGGAGAGGAGATGGGTGGTGGGGAGAGAGGGAGATGGGTGGATGGGCGAGAGGGGAGATGGGTGGAGGGGGATGGGTGGATGGGAGAGGAGATGGGTGGATGGGAGGGAGATGGGTGGATGGGTGAGAGGGAGAGATGGGTGGATGGTGAGAGGGGATGGGTGGAGGGAGATGGGTGGATGGGAGAGGAGATGGGTGGATGGGTGAGAGGGGAGATGGGTGGATGGGAGAGGGATGGGTGGAGGGAGATGGGTTGAGGGAAGAAAGGGGAGATGGGTAGAGGGAGTGGGTGGATGGAAGAGGGAGATGGGTGGATGGGAGAGGGGGATGGGTGGATGGAGGGGGAGATGGGTGGAGGGAGATGGGTGGAGGAAGAAGGGGAGATGGGTGGAGAGAGAGGGGGAGTGGGTGGAGGAAGAGAGGGAGATGGGTGGAGGAGAGGGGAGATGGGTGGAGGGAAGAGAGGGAGATGGGTGGATGGGAGATGGGTGGAGGGGCGAGAGGGGAGATGGGTGGAGGGAAGAGAGGGGAGATGGGTGGATGGAGTGGGTGGAGAGGGAGATGGGTGGAGGGCGATGGGGGAGATGGGTGAAGGGACAAGAGGGGAGAATGCGTAGAGGGACGAGAGGGGAGAGTGGAGTGGAGGGGTGATGCGTGGAGGAGCGAGAAGAGGAGAATGGGTGGAGGAGCGTAGAGAGAAGAGTGTCGCAAACAAGCTTTTGGAATAGCAGGTTGGAGGGATGAGTGGAGAGTGGAGGGATGGGGGAGGTTTGTCTCTCCCATTATGGTGTCAGTCTGTGAAACAGAGGGTGTGTAGCCAAAGGGACCACGGGATGGGGTGGGGTCAGGCCCCTTCGTTTCATCACTGACCCTGTTTGAGGAGGTTTTAATCTCCATTGACCACGGCCAGGAGTGTGGTGGGGTGGAGGGGTGGAGGGAAAAGAGATCTCTCTCACACCCCAGTGTTTTTTTCCCCTAGGATTTATTTCAGCAGTGGTGGCAAGGGTAGCCATGGGGATGGGGGGGTGTTCACATGTGACTTCCATTCATTGATCAAACTACTCTCCATTTAAAAAGCAAGCCTGGGCAGAAATATATTTTTAATTACGTCATATTTCTCACTTATTTAACTCAATTATCTCAACTATTTCACATTTCACACACACACACACACACACACACACACACACACACACACACACACGCGCGCGCACGCACACGCGCACACGCACGCGCACACACACGCACGCGCGCGCACACGCGCACACAGGGGTGGAAGGGAAGAGGGAACCAGGGGGTGGAGGGGAAGAGGGAACCGAGGGGGAGGAGGGGCAAATTGGAGGGAAAAACCAGGGGTTGAAGGGAAGAGGAAACCAGGGGGTGGAGGGGAAAGAGGAACCAGGGGTGGAGGGGAGAGAGGAACCAGGGGTGGAGGGGGAAGAGGGAACTGAGGGAGGGAGGGGAAGAGGAACCAGGGGGTGAAGGGGAAGAGGAAACCAGGGGGTGGAGGGAATAGGAAACCAGGGGGTGGAGGGAAGAGGAACCAGGGGTGTGAGGGAAAGAGTGGAAACTCAGGGGTGGAGGGGAAGAGGGAACCAGGTGGTGGAGGGGAAGAGGAAACCAGGGGTGGAGGGAGAAGAGGAAACCAGGGGTGGAGGGGAAGAGGAACCAGGGGGTGGAGGAAGAGAAGCCAGGGGTGGAGGAGAAAGAAACCAGGGGGTGGAGGGGAAGAGGAAACCAGGGGTGGAGGGGAAGAGAAACCAGGGTGGAGGGGGAGGAAACAGGGGTGGAGGGGAAGCCAGGGGTGGAGGGAAGAGGAACGTCAGAAGGGAACCAGGGGTGGAGGAAGAGAACAGGGGTGGAGGGAAAGGCCGGAGGTGGAGGAAGAGGGAACCGAGGGGAGGGGAAGGAACCAGGGGTGGAGGAAGAGGGAACCGGGGGGAGAAGAGGAACCAGGGGGTGGAGGGGAAGAGGGAACCAGGGGTGGAGGGGAAGAGGAACCGAGGGGGAGGAAGGGAACCAGGGGTGGAGGGGAAGAGGAAACCAGGGGTGACAAGAGAACAAAAGTTATTTTGTCAACCCCCAAAAGGACAGCCCCCAAGACACACACACACACACACGCACGCACACTGCGCACGCACACACACACACACACACACACACATGACACACACACACACGCACACACACACGATCCTTCCTATGTGGTGTATACATTGTCTATCACATCACAGCTGGAAATTGAGATATATTTTCTTCTGAAAATCTGTGGTTAGACACATTTTCAGAAACACCTTTTCACTCAACACCTCTGTGCACCATAAGCACACTGTAATTACAGGCCTCCCCTTCACACTTTGGCATCTTTCATGAATTATTACTGTTGGTTGTTTTTGTGTTGAAAGCAGCCAAGTCACCTCCTGATACACGTCCTTTATTCTACGTACATCCATGCCGCAGGACTTCAGGACAACCAGCCGTTTCATTTTTTATATTTTTGTTTTAAGCTTGAACTTTACTTTAACCATTCAGAGTTAATGCTTAAACTTAACATTTAGCCTTTTCTAGCCTTTAGCCTTTAGCCTTTAGCCTTTAGCCTTTAGTCTTTAGCCTTTAGCCTTTAGCCTTTAGCCTTTAGTCTTTAGCGTTTAGCCTTAGCCTTTAGCCTTTAACCTTTAACCTTTAACCTTAACCCCTTAAACCTTAAACATCTTGAAATCGGACGTTTGAGAAACATGAATGAACGTCTAACTTTGACCTAAGAGACTGTGAGAGCTAGTTTGTTGGACTCCATTTTGCTGATCCCTGCCTACAGGCAGAATTAAAACAAGGAGGCTCCCACGCTGAGGTCTGTCCAACGCTGGTCAGACCAAGCTGACTCTGACTCCAAGACTGCTTCCATCACGTGGACTGGGACATGTTTCGTATTGCGTCAGATGGGAATATTGACGAATACGCTGATTCGGTGTGCGAGTTCATTAGAACGTGCGTCGAAGATGTCGTTCCCATAGCAACGATAAAAACATTCCCTAACCAGAAACCGTGGATTGATGGCAGCATTCGCGTGAAACTGAAAGCGCGAACCACTGCTTTTAATCAGGGCAAGGTGTCTGGCAACATGACTGAATACAAACAGTGCAGCTATTCCCTCCCGCAAGGCTATTAAACAAGCTAAGCGTCAGTACAGAGACAAAGTGGAATCTCAATTCAATGGCTCAGACACAAGAGGCATGTGGCAGGGTCTACAGTCAATCACGGACTACAAGATGAAATCCAGCCCAGTCACGGACCAGGATGTCTTGCTCCCAGGCAGACTAAATAACTTTTTTGCCCGCTTTGAGGACAATACAGTGCCACTGACACGGCCTGCAACGGAAACATGCGGTCTCTCCTTCACTGCAGCCGAGGTGAGTAAGACATTTAAACGTGTTAACCCTCGCAAGGCTGCAGGCCCAGACGGCATCCCCAGCCGCGCCCTCAGAGCATGCGCAGACCAGCTGGCCGGTGTGTTTACGGACATATTCAATCAATCCCTATACCAGTCTGCTGTTCCCACATGCTTCAAGAGGGCCACCATTGTTCCTGTTCCCAAGAAAGCTAAGGTAACTGAGCTAAACGACTACCGCCCGTAGCACTCACTTCCGTCATCATGAAGTGCTTTGAGAGACTAGTCAAGGACCATATCACCTCCACCCTACCTGACACCTAGACCCACTCCAATTTGCTTACCGCCCAAATAGGTCCACAGACGATGCAATCTCAACCACACTGCACTGCCCTAACCCACCTGGACAAGAGGAATACCTATGTGAGAATGCTGTTCATCGACTACAGCTCGGCATTCAACACCATAGTACCCTCCAAGCTCGTCATCAAGCTCGAGACCCTGGGTCTCGACCCGCCCTGTGCAACTGGGTACTGGACTTCCTGACGGGCCGCCCCAGGTGGTGAGGGTAGGCAACAACATCTCCTCCCCGCTGATCCTCAACACGGGGGCCCCACAAGGTGCGTTCTGAGCCCTCTCCTGTACTCCCTGTTCACCCACGACTGCGTGGCCACGCACGCCTCCAACTCAATCATCAAGTTTGCGGACGACACAACAGTGGTAGGCTTGATTACCAACAACGACGAGACGGCCTACAGGGAGGAGGTGAGGGCCCTCGGAGTGTGGTGTCAGGAAAATAACCTCACACTCAACGTCAACAAAACTAAGGAGATGATTGTGGACTTCAGGAAACAGCAGAGGGAACACCCCCTATCCACATCGATGGAACAGTAGTGGAGAGGGTAGCTAGTTTAAGTTCCTCGGCATACACATCACAGACAAACTGAATTGGTCCACTCACACTGACAGCGTCGTGAAGAAGGCGCAGCAGCGCCTATTCAACCTCAGGAGGCTGAAGAAATTCGGCTTGTCACCAAAAGCACTCACAAACTTCTACAGATGCACAATCGAGCATCCTGGCGGGCTGTATCACCGCCTGGTACGGCAACTGCTCCGCCCTCAGCCGTAAGGCTCTCCAGAGGGTAGTGAGGACTGCACAACGCATCACCGGGGGCAAACTACCTGCCCTCCAGGACACCTACACCACCCGTTGTTACAGGAAGGCCATAAAGATCATCAAGGACATCAACCACCCGAACCACTGCCTGTTCACCCCGCTATCATCCAGAAGGCGAGGTCAGTACAGGTGCATCAAAGCTGGGACCGAGAGACTGAAAAACAGCTTCTATCTCAAGGCCATCAGACTGTTAAACAGCCACCACTAACAGTGAGTGGCTGCTGCCAACTACACTGTCATTGACACTGACCCAACTCCAGCCATTTTAATAATGGGAATTGATGGGAATTATGTAAATATATCACTAGCCACTTTAAACAATGCTACCTTATATAATGTTACTTACCCTACATTATTCATCTCATATGCATATGTATATACTGTACTCTACATCATCGACTGCATCCTTATGTAACACATGTATCACTAGCCACTTTAACTATGCCACTTTGTTTACTTTGTCTACACACTCATCTCATATGTATATACTGTACTCGATACCATCTACTGTATGCTGCTCTGTACCATCACTCATTCATATATCCTTATGTACATGTTCCTTAACTTGTTGGTTATCACTGCATTGTCGGAACTAGAAGCTTACAAGCATTTCGCTACACTCGCATTTAACATCTGCTAACCATGTGTATGTGACAAATAAAATTTGATTTGATTTGATGTAATATTGAATTCAGCCTCTAACACATTGAATAACACATTCATAAATGGCTTATAAGACAATCAAAAGTAAATCATAAAACACGTTTTGAAGTGTTTGTCCTATATCTAGGAGATATAGAAAGCTCAGAATATGTCAGGGTGTCTGGAGGTTTGGAGGTCTGGAGGTCTGGAGGTCTGGGGTCTGGGGGTCTATGTGTCTGGGGGTCTGGAGGTCTGGAGGTCTGGAGGTCTGGAGGTCTGGAGGTCTGGAGGTCTGGAGGTCTGTGTCTGTGTGTCTGGAGGTCTGGAGGTCTGGGTGTCTGGAGGTCTGGAGGTCTGGAGGTCTGGAGGTTTGGAGGTCTGTGTGTCTGGAGGTCTGGGGGTCTGTGTGTCTGGAGGTCTGGGGGTCTGGAGGTCTGGAGGTCTGGGAGTCTGGGGGTCTGTGTGTCTGGGGGTCTGGAGGTCTGGAGGTCTGGAGGTTTGGAGGTCTGGAGGTCTGGAGGTCTGGAGGTCTGGTGTCTGTGTGTCTGGAGGTCTGGAGGTCTGGGTGTCTGGAGGTCTGGAGGTCTGGAGGTCTGGAGGTCTGGAGGTCTGGAGGTCTGGTGGTCTGGAGGTCTGGGGGTCTGGTGTCTGGAGGTCTGGGGGTCTGGAGGTCTGGAGGTCTGGGGTCTGGGTGTCTGGAGGTCTGGAGGTCTGGGTGTCTGGAGGTCTGGAGGTCTGGAGGTTTGGAGGTCTGGGTGTCTGGAGGTCTGGAGGTCTGGAGGTCTGGAGGTCTGGAGGTCTGGAGGTCTGGAGGTCTGGGTGTCTGGAGGTCTGGAGGTCTGGAGGTCTGGGTGTCTGGAGGTCTGGAGGTCTGGGGGTCTGGGGGTCTGGAGGTCTGGAGGTCTGGGGGTCTGGAGGTCTGGGTGTCTGGAGGTCTGGAGGTCTGGGTGTCTGGAGGTCTGGAGGTCTGGGTGTCTGGAGGTCTGGAGGTCTGGGTGTCTGGAGGTCTGGGGGTCTGGATGTCTGGGGGTCTGGAGGTCTGGGTGTCTGGGGGTCTGGAGGTCTGGGTGTCTGGAGGTCTGTGTGTCTGGAGGTCTGGAGGTCTGGAGGTCTGGAGGTCTGGAGGTCTGGTGGTCTGGGTGTCTGGAGGTCTGGAGGTCTGGGGGTCTGGAGGTCTGGAGGTCTGGAGGTCTGGGTGTCTGGAGGTTTGTTGTCTGGAGGTCTGTGTGTCTGGAGGTCTGGAGGTCTGGAGGTCTGGGGGTCTGGGGGGTCTGGATGTCTGGGGGTCTGGAGGTCTGGTGTCTGGAGGTCTGGAGGTCTGGAGGTCTGGAGTGTCTGGAGGTCTAGGTCTGGAGGTCTGGAGGTCTGGAGGTCTGGGGGTCTGGAGGTCTGTGTGTCTGGAGGTCTGGAGGTCTGGAGGTCTGGAGGTCTGGAGGTCTGGAGGTCTGGAGGTCTGGAGGTCTGGAGGTCTGGGGGTCTGGAGTGTCTGGGTGTCTGGAGGTCTGGTGGTCTGTGGTCTGGGGTCTGGAGGTCTGGAGGTCTGAGGTCTGGGTCTCTGGGGGTCTGGGTGTCTGGAGGTCTGGAGGTCTGGGTGTCTGGAGGTCTGGAGGTCTGGAGGTATGTCAGTCTGGAGGTCTGTGTGTCTGGAGGTCTGTGTGTCTGGGGGTCTGGAGGTCTGTGTGTCTGGAGGTCTGGAGGTCTGGAGGTCTGGGGGTCTGGAGTTCTGTGTGTCTGGAGGTCTGGAGGTCTGGAGGTCTGGGTGTCTGCAGGTCTGGGTGTCTGGAGGTCTGGGTGTCTGGCGGTCTGGAGGTCTGGGTGTCTGTCGGTCTGGAGGTCTGGGTGTCTGTCGGTCTGGGTTTCTGGGGTCTGGGTGTCTGGGGGTCTGGGTGTCTGGGGTCTGGGTGTCTGTGTGTCTGGAGGTCTGGGTGTCTGGGTGTCTGGGTGTCTGGGGGTCTGGGTGTCTGGGGTCTGGGGGTCAGGGTGTCTGGGGGTCTGGGGTTCTGGGTGTCTGTCGTTCTGGACGCCTCTTCCTTGCTGAGTGGCCTTTCAGGTTATGTCGATACAGATACTTTTGTACCTGTTTCCTCCAGCATCTTCACAAGGTCTTTACTGTTGTTCTGGGATTGATTTGCACTTTTCGCACCAAAGATGCGTTAATCTCTAGGAGACATAACACGTCTCCTTCCTAAGCGGTTTGATGGCTGAGTGGTCCCATGGTGTTTATACTTGCGTATTATTGTTTGTACAGATGAACGTGGTACCTTCAGGCGTTTTGAAATTGCTCACAAGGATGAACCAGACTTGTGAAGGTCTACAATTATTTACGTCTTGGCTGATTTGTTTTGATTTTCCCATGATGTCAAGCAAAGAGGCACTGAGTTTGAATGTAGGCCTTGAATATACATCCACAGGTACAGCTCCAACTGACTGAAATTATGTCAATTAGCCTATCAGAAGCTTCTAAAGCCATGACATAGTTTTCTGGAATTTTCCAAGCTGTTTAAAGGCACAGTCAACTTAGTGTATGTAAACTACTGACCCACTGGAATTGTGATACATGTCCTAATCTACTTGCCAAAACCTATAGTTTGTTAACAAGACATTTGTGGAGTGGTTGAAAAACGAGTTTTAATGACTCTAACCTAATTGTATGTAAACTTCCGACTTCAACTGTATATACACACACCCCTACACACACCCCTACACACACCCCTGCTGCAAGGTTTACCGCAGGCAAATTGAGGATGAAGGATCTTTGAAGATTGTTAATTTGTCTCGTGAAACAGCCCAAGACGCATCGTGTTAAACCTCCGCCTCAATAGTATTATATTTCCAATTAAGTATTATAAAGTCCTGGCCATAATCAAGTCTTCTATTACATAATAGAGAGGCAGAGAGTAGAGAGGCAGAGAGACACAGAGAGAGAGAGAGACAGAGAGACAGAGAGAGAGACAGAGACAGAGAGACAAGGTGAAAGAGAAACAGAGAGAGAGAGAGAGAGAGAGAAACAGAGAGAGAGAAACAGAGAGGGGAATGTTATTGAGACGAGATAATGAGGTTATTCATTCATCTTTTCCTCCAGATGGAACTGAGTGTTAGCAGACAGTGTATGGCTTAAACACCCCCGTACACCACTATTTGTGTGTGTGTGTGTGTGTGTGTGTGTGTGTGTGTGTGTGTGTGTGTGTGTGTGTGTGTGTGTGTGTGTGTGTGTGTGTGTGTGTGTGTGTGTGTGTGTGTGCGTGTGTGTGTCTGTGTGATTTGATATGAAGAGGAAAACCACAGTGTGTCCTGAACAGTGATAATGACACTTCCTGTGTGCATTCCCAGGTTTACCACAGTCCCTGCCCAGGCCCAGGTTTTACCACAGTCCCTGCGGGCCCAGGTCTACCACAGTCCTACGGGCCCAGGTTTACCACAGTCCTACGGG
>NW_026285653.1:0-4886 GCF_023373465.1 Oncorhynchus keta | reverse complement strand
GGTTAGAGGCAGGTAGCCTAGTGCTTAGAGGCAGGTAGCCTAGTGCTTAGAGGCAGGTAGCCTAGTGGTTAGAGTCAGGGTAGCCTAGTGGTTAGAGGCAGGTAGCCTAGTGGTTAGAGGCAGGTAGCCTAGTGGTTAGAGGCAGGTAGCCTAGTGGTTAGAGCATTGGACTAGTAACCGGAGGGCTGCAAGATCAAATCCCTGAGCTGACAAGGTCGTTCTGCCCTGAACACAAGCAGTTGACCCACTGGGCCGTTATTGAAAATAAGAATTTGTTATTTTAACTGACTTGCCTGGTAAAATAGACAAACACTGGCAGTAGAATAGCCCAGTAGAATAGCCCAGTAGAATAGCCCAGTAGAATAGCCCAGTAGAATAGCCCAGTAGAATAGCCCAGTAGAATAGCCCAGTAGAATAGCCCAGTAGAATAGCCCAGTAGAATAGCCCAGTAGAATAGCCCAGTAGAATAGCCCAGTAGAATAGCCCAGTAGAATAGCCCAGTAGAATAGCCCAGTAGAATGGTCCAGTAGAATAGCCCAGTAGAATAGCCCAGTAGAATAGCCCAGTAGAATAGCCCAGTAGAATAGCCCAGTAGAATAGCCCAGTAGAATAGCCCAGTAGAATAGCCCAGTAGAATAGCCCAGTAGAATAGCCCAGTAGAATAGCCCAGTAGAATAGCCCAGTAGAATAGTCCAGTAGAATAGCCCAGTAGAATAGCCCAGTAGAATAGCCCAGTAGAATAGCCCAGTAGAATAGCCCAGTAGAATAGCCCAGTAGAATAGCCCAGTAGAATAGTCCAGTAGAATAGCCCAGTAGAATAGCCCAGTAGAATAGCCCAGTAGAATAGCCCAGTAGAATAGCCCAGTAGAATAGTCCAGTAGAATAGCCCAGTAGAATAGCCCAGTAGAATAGCCCAGTAGAATAGCCCAGTAGAATAGCCCAGTAGAATAGCCCAGTAGAATAGCCCAGTAGAATAGCCCAGTAGAATAGCCCAGTAGAATAGCCCAGTAGAATAGTCCAGTAGAATAGCCCAGTAGAATAGCCCAGTAGAATAGCCCAGTAGAATAGCCCAGTAGAATAGCCCAGTAGAATAGCCCAGTAGAATAGCCCAGTAGAATAGCCCAGTAGAATAGCCCAGTAGAATAGCCCAGCAGAATAGCCCAGGAGCAACAACGACCAGCTATGAAGTGGTAGTGTCTAGGGGGCAACAACAGCTCAGCTGTGAAGTGGTAGTGTCTAGGGGGCAACAACGGCTCAGCTGTGAAGTGGTAGTGTCTAGGAGCAACAACAGCTCAGCTGTGAAGTGGTAGTGTCTAGGGGCACAACAGCTCAGCTGTGAAGTGGTAGTGTCTAGGGAGCAACAACAGCTCAGCTGTGAAGTGGTAGTGTCTAGCAACAACAGCTCAGCTGTGAAGTGGTAGTGTCTAGAGCAAATAACAGCTCAGCTGCATGGGTAGTGTCTAGGGGCAACAACAGCTCAGCTGTGAAGTGGTAGTGTCTAGGAGCAACAACAGCCAGCTGTGAAGTGGTAGGTGTCTAGGGGCAACAAACAGCTCAGCTGTGAAGTGGTAGTGTCTAGGGGCACAACAGCTCAGCTGTGAAGTGGTAGTGTCTAGGAGCACAATGGCTCAGCTGTGAAGTGGTAGTGTCTAGGAGCAACAACAGCTCAGCTGTGAAGTGGTAGTGTCTAGGAGTTAACAACGGCTCCTAGCTGTGAAGTGGTAGTGTCTAGGGAGCAACAACAGCTCAGCTGTGAAGTGGTAGTGTCTAGGAGCACAACGGCTCAGCTGTGAAGTGGTAGTGTCTAGGAGCAACAACGGCTCAGCTGTGAAGTGGTAGGTTGCGTGGCAACAACAGCTCAGCTGTGAAGTGGTAGTGTCTAGGGGCAACAACAGCTCAGCTGTGAAGTGGTAGTGTCTAGGAGCAACAACAGCTCAGCTGTGAAGTGGTAGTGTCTAGGAGCAACAACAGCTCAGCTGTGAAGTGGTAGTGTCTAGGGGCAACAACGGCTCAGCTGTGAAGTGGTAGTGTCTAGGAGCAACAACAGCTCAGCTGTGAAGTGGTAGTGTCTAGGAGCAACAACAGCTCAGCTGTGAAGTGGTAGTGTCTAGGAGCAACAACGGCTCAGCTGTGAAGTGGTAGTGTCTAGGAGCAACAACAGCTCAGCTGTGAAGTGGTAGTGTCTAGGAGCAACAACAGCTCAGCTGTGAAGTGGTAGTGTCTAGGAGCAACAACAGCTCAGCTGTGAAGTGGTAGTGTCTAGGAGCAACAACAGCTCAGCTGTGAAGTGGTAGTGTCTAGGAGCAACAACAGCTCAGCTGTGAAGTGGTAGTGTCTAGGGGCAACAACAGCTCAGCTGTGAAGTGGTAGTGTCTAGGAGCAACAACAGCTCAGCTGTGAAGTGGTAGTGTCTAGGGGCAACAACAGCTCAGCTGTGAAGTGGTAGTGTCTAGGAGCAACAACGGCTCAGCTGTGAAGTGGTAGTGTCTAGGAGCAACAACAGCTCAGCTGTGAAGTGGTAGTGTCTAGGAGCAACAACAGCTCAGCTGTGAAGTGGTAGTGTCTAGGAGCAACAACAGCTCAGCTGTGAAGTGGTAGTGTCTAGGAGCAACAACAGCTCAGCTGTGAAGTGGTAGTGTCTAGGGGCAACAACAGCTCAGCTGTGAAGTGGTAGTGTCTAGGAGCAACAACAGCTCAGCTGTGAAGTGGTAGTGTCTAGGAGCAACAACAGCTCAGCTGTGAAGTGGTAGTGTCTAGGAGCAACAACAGCTCAGCTGTGAAGTGGTAGTGTCTAGGAGCAACAACAGCTCAGCTGTGAAGTGGTAGTGTCTAGGAGCAACAACAGCTCAGCTGTGAAGTGGTAGTGTCTAGGGGCAACAACAGCTCAGCTGTGAAGTGGTAGTGTCTAGGAGCAACAACAGCTCAGCTGTGAAGTGGTAGTGTCTAGGAGCAACAACAGCTCAGCTGTGAAGTGGTAGTGTCTAGGAGCAACAACAGCTCAGCTGTGAAGTGGTAGTGTCTAGGAGCAACAACAGCTCAGCTGTGAAGTGGTAGTGTCTAGGAGCAACAACAGCTCAGCTGTGAAGTGGTAGTGTCTAGGAGCAACAACAGCTCAGCTGTGAAGTGGTAGTGTCTAGGAGCAACAACGGCTCAGCTGTGAAGTGGTAGTGTCTAGGAGCAACAACGGCTCAGCTGTGAAGTGGTAGTGTCTAGGAGCAACAACAGCTCAGCTGTGAAGTGGTAGTGTCTAGGAGCAACAACAGCTCAGCTGTGAAGTGGTAGTGTCTAGGAGCAACAACGGCTCAGCTGTGAAGTGGTAGGCCACACAAGCTCACAGAACGGGACCATTGAGTGAAGCAGTACGTAGCGCGTCAACATCATCTGTCGTCGTTGGCAACACTCACGACCGAGTTCCAAACTGCCTCTGGAAGCAACGTCAGTTGTTCATTGGGAGCTTCATAAAATGGGTTTCCATGGCCGAGCAGCCGGACACAAGCCTAAGATCACCATGCGCATTGTCAAGCGTCGTCTAGAAGGGTGTAAAGCTCACCACCATTGGACTCTTGAGCAGTGGAAACGTGTTCCCTGGAGGGATGAATCACGGTTCACCATCTGGCAGGCCAACAGGCAAATCTGGTTTTGGTGGATGCCAGGAGAACGCTACCTGCCCCAATGCATAGTGCCAACTGTAAAGTTTGTTGGGGGAGGAATAATGCTCTGGGGCTGTTTTTCATGTTTCGGGCCTGACCCTTTAGTTCCAGTGAAGGGAAATCTTAACACTGCAGCATACAATGACATTCTAGACGATTCTGTGCTTCCAACTTTGTGGCAACAGTTTGACTTTCGGCAAGCAGTTTGACTTTGTGGCAACAGTTTGACTTTGTGGCAACAACTGTCCTGTTTCAGCATAATGGCCCCGTGCACAAAGCGAGGTCCATCATACAGAAATGCTTTGTCGAGATCGTGGAAGAACTTAACTTGCCTGCACAAAGCCGTGACCTCAACCCCATCGAACACCTTTAGGATGAATTGGAACGCTGACTGCGAGTCAGGCCTAATCGCCCAACATCAGCACCCACAAATGCTCTTGTGGCTGAATGGAAGCAAGTCCCCGCAGCAATGTTCCAACATCTAGTGAAAGCCTTCCCAGAAGAGTGGAGCTGTTATAGCAGCAATGTTCCAACATCTAGTGAAAGCCTTCCCAGAAGAGTGGAGGCTGTTATAGCAGCAATGTTCAACATCTAGTGGAAAGCCTTCTCAGAAGAGTGGAGGCTGTTATAGCAGCAATGTTCCAACATCTATGGGAAAGCCTTCCCAGAAGAGTGGAGGCTGTTATAGCAAGCAATGTTCCAACATCTAGTGGAAAGCCTTCCCAGAAGAGTGGAGGCTGTTATAGCAGCAATGTTCCAACATCTAGTGGAAAGCCTTCCCAGAAGAGTGGAGGCTGTTATAGCAGCAATGTTCCAACATCTAGTGGAAAGCCTTCCCAGAAGAGTTGAGGCTGTTATAGCAGCAAAGGGGGATCAACTCCTTATTCAGTTACATTACCTGCTAGCTAGTGCTGAAGTAAAACATGGAATGGACTTCAGCAATCAGTTGTCATTATGTTGAAAACATGGAGTGGACTTCAGTTTTCAGCATGTTGAAAACATGGAGTAGACTTCAGTAATCAGTTGTCATTATGTTGAAAACATGGAGTGGACTAATCAGTTGTCAGTATGTTGAAAACATGGAGTGGACTTCAGTAATCAGTTGTCATTATGTTGAAAACATGGAGTGGACTAATCAGTTGTCAGCATGTTGAAAACATGGAGTAGACTTCAGTAATCAGTTGTCATTATGTTGAAAACATGGAGTGGACTAATCAGTTGTCAGTATGTTGAAAA
>NW_026285652.1:0-5052 GCF_023373465.1 Oncorhynchus keta | reverse complement strand
TGTTTACCCTGGGTTTAATCCTGACCACAGAATGAAGAGTACCATACACTAACTGTTTACCTTGGGTTTAATCCTGACCACAGAATGAAGAGTACCATACACTAACTGTTTACCTTGGGTTTAATCCTGACCACAGAATGAAGGGTACCATACACTAACTGTTTACCCTGGGTTTAATCCTGACCACAGAATGAAGGGTACCATACACTAACTGTTTACCTTGGGTTTAATCCTGACCACAGAATGAAGGGTACCATACACTAACTGTTTACCCTGGGTTTAATCCTGACCACAGAATGAAGAGTACCATACACTAACTGTTTACCTTGGGTTTAATCCTGACCACAGAATGAAGGGTACCATACACTAACTGTTTACCCTGGGTTTAATCCTGACCACAGAATGAAGGGTACCATACACTAACTGTTTACCTTGGGTTTAATCCTGACCACAGAATGAAGGGTACCATACACTAACTGTTTACCCTGGGTTTAATCCTGACCACAGAATGAAGGGTACCATACACTAACTGTTTACTCCTGGGTTTAATCCTGACCACAGAATGAAGGGTACCATACACTAACTGTTTACCCTGGGTTTAATCCTGACCACAGAATGAAGGGTACCATACACTCAACTGTCTGCCCTGGGTTTAAATCCTGACCACAGAATGAAGGGTACCATACACTAACTGTTTACTCCTGGGTTTAATCCCGACCACAGAATGAAGGGGTACCATACACTAACTGTTTACCTTGGGTTTAATCCTGACCACAGAATGAAGGGTACCATACACTAACTGTTTACCCTGGGTTTAATCCTGACCACAGAATGAAGGGTACCATACGCACTAACTGTTTACCCTGGGTTTAATCCCCTGACCACAGAATGGAAGGGTGCACCATACACTAACTGTTTACCCTGGGTTTAATCCTGACCACAGAATGAAGGGTACCATGCACTAACTGTTTACCCTGGGTTTAATCCTGACCACAGAATGAAGGGTACCATACACTAACTGTTTACCCTGGGTTTAATCCTCGACCACAGAATGAAGGGGTACCATACACTCACTGTTTACCTTGAGGTTTAATCCTGAGCCACAGAATGAAGGGTACCATACACTAACTGTTTTACCTTGGGCTTAATCCTGACCACAGAATGAAGGGTACCATACACTAACTGTTTACCCTGGGTTTAATCCTGACCACAGAATGAAGGGTACCATACACTAACTGTTTACCTTGGGTTTAATCCTGACCACAGAATGAAGGGGTACCATACACTAACTGTCTGCCTAGGTTTAAATCCTGACCACAGAATGAAGGGGGTACCATACACTAACTGTTTACCCTGGGTTTTAATCCTGACCACATGGCCACAGCTGGCAGAACCCAAGAAATCATAAATTCAGGGTGCACAGCTGCACGCAACCAGATCATAATGCCCATCTGGACAAACACCAAAGCTCTCAGTATAGTGCTGCAGACCTTTAGATGTTGTACACACCAAATGTCTTCATTCAAAAACTTTATCTGCAATGTTATATTCCCCTTTGCGCGACTCAAGCGGTTTCCCCTATACAGCTGTTCCATTCTCTGTGTAGCCTGCTGCTACAGGTAACAGCCAAAATAAAGGAAACACCAAGTGAAAGTGTCTTAGAGAGGAGGTTAGAGACCTGGCCGTGTGGTGCTGAAAAGACTGAAAAGATTTGGCATGGGTGCTCAGATCCTCAAAAGGTTCTACAGCTGCACCATCGAGAGCACTGGTTGTATCACTGCCTGGTATGGCAACTGCTCGGCCTCTGACCACAAGGCACTACAGAGGATAGTACGAACGACCCAGTACATCACTGGGGCCAGGCTTCCTGCCATCCAGGACCTCTATACCAGGCGGTGTCAGAGGAAGGCCCTAAAAATGATCAAGACTCAATCCACCCTAGTCATAGACTGTTCTCTGCAACCGCACGGCAAGCGGTACCGGAACGCCAAGTCTAGGTCCAAGAGGCTCCTGAAGAGCTTCTACCCCCAAGCCATAAGACTCCTGAACACCTAATCAAATGGCAACCCAGACAACACCGCTGCTACTCTCTGTTGTTATCATCATAGTCACTTTAATAAGTCTACCTGCATGTACATATTACCTCAAATAACCGGTGCACCTGCACATTGACTCTGTACCGGTACACCCCTTGTATATAGTCTCGCTATTGTTATTTTTACTGCTCTTTAATTACTTGTTTAACTTTTATTTCTTATTTTTACCATAATTGTTTTTTTAAACTGCATTGTTGGTTAAGTGTTTGTAAGTAAGCATTTCACTGTGAGTATTTCACCTGTTGTATTCGGCGCATGTGACCAATACAATTTGATTGGATCTTAATTGAGAAAAGTTTCAATACGCTTTAGCATAGATCAGGGGTGCAAAGTCAAATGGACGGAGGGCCAAATAAAAATTTAGCTACAAGCCGAGGGTCGGACTGTTCGAATGTTCATTGAAAAATGTTTTAAATGACGATATAGTCTAGTGAACCTAATTGAACCTACTGAAAACCTAACAAATATATTCCAATATGATCAGATAAATAAAGCAATATTTTCTTATGGCTCTGTCAGTAATCTTTAATTTTCAACAGACACAAAAGACAAATTTCCTTTATATAAAAATCCCCATAACATGAACATTAAATGAAAGAAACCGGTATTCAAGGCACCATCAGTAGCCTATATTTTCTATTTTAGCAAAAGTGGGCTAAATTTACTTCAAAGAAAAACAATAATAGCAATTTTCTATCATCCACTCAACTGAAATATTTTTAAAATATAATTGGATTGAAATACAATAAAATAAAGTGCAAAAATCTATTAATCAAAAACAACACTTTGTTTAAGGAGAAGTAACATGCAGTGAAAACAAATATTAAACTTTAACTTTTAAACTTGAACTGAGTAAAAACTCTAAATATGTGATTGCACAGTAATGTTCACTTGTTTGAGGTTGAGGGTGATACTTGGTGGTGTCCCATCTTTTCCACAAGTTCATCAATGTTCGGGGTAAGGCTCTGAGCTGAGGAAATCCTCAGAATTGAGTGTGGAGGTGTTCAGCAGTAAGTGTCGACTTCTGTGTGATGTTTTGTCTAAGTTCATCAAGAAAACAGTTGTTCACAGGTATGCTGCCAAACATAGACAACGTTTGAGCAGCCTGGATGCGCAGCTGGGGCATTGTGTCGGGGAGGAAACGGGCGAACTCCGCAGCACCCACTGCCGCATATTTTGCCCTCAGTGCATCATTGCATTGGAGTGTCAATCAACCCATTTGAGGTTTGGGTGAGCTTTCCACGTCAACAGCAAATGGGTTACCGAGCAGTTCCAACCTGCTTTTTTGTGCTTCAAAGTCAGCAAATCATGTCGAAAGTCATGCAAGCATACCTATTTTATCAGCCAACTGTGCGCTCGGGAACGCACTGGTAGAGAGCTTCTTTCATGGTCTGGCAGCTGGAAAGTGGCTCAAATTTTCTTCCGCATCTGCGTTCCCACAGAGTCAGTTTGGTTTTAAATGCCTTCACTGTACTGTACATATCAGAGATGACACGATCCCGACCCTGCAGCTGCAAGTTCATTGCATTCAGATGACCTCGTAATGTCACACAGAAAAGCCATTTCACACAGAAACATTTCCTTGGCCTCGGAGTTGTGTTGTGTCTTTCCCTTTGCTGTCCAAGAACAGACAAATCTCCTCACGAAGCTCGAAACATCTTTGAAGCACCTTTCCCTGGCTTAGCCATCGCACCTCTGTGTGATAAGGCAAATCACCATGCTCCGTTTCTAACTCCGTCAGAAATGCCTTGAACTGGCGGTGATTCAAACCTTTGGCTCTGATAAAGTTAACTGTGCGCGTGATGATGCTCATTACATGCTCCATTTTCGCGTTTTACCGCACAACGCCTTCCTGGTGTATGATACAATGATAAGCTGTCAGCTCACCTGTCGCGTTTCCTCTTGCATCTTTCCCCGTATCTTCGCTTACCAGTCCGCTCCTGTGTCCACACATCGCAGGTGCCCTCCGTCGGGTTGTCAAACCCACAAGTTTTTCCCAAGGCAGCTCCATCTCATTTACACATCTTGACACCTCTTCATACAAATCATGCCCCCGTAGTTGTGCCATGCATAGGACGTAAAGCCAAAAACTCCTCTGTCACGCTTTAGGCTGGAGTCCACTCCGCGGATGAAAATTGACAACTGGGCAATGTCAGAAATGTCGGTGCTCTCATCCACAGCCAAGGAATATGCAATGAAATCTTTTCCCTTTTCACAAGCTGCTCTTTAGATTGATGGACAACTGGTCTACTTCTCTCGGCAATGGTGTTTCTGCTCAGACTCACATTTAAAAAGAGTTGCCTTTTTTCTGGGCAAACTCACAAACTTTAATCATGCAGTTTTTGATGAAATCCTCCGTAAATGGCCGGGCTGATTTAGCGATCTCTTCTGCCAAAATAAAACTGGCCTTGACAGCAGCCTGGCCTTGTGATTTGGCTTTTTGAACAGAGCCTGTCGAGATTTGAGGCCTCTGCTTTAATTCCTCTGCCTTTTGTAGCCTTTGTTCCATGTCCATATTCTTGTTTTTGTCCGCGTGTTTCCGTTTCATAATGTCGTCTCAGATTATACTCTTTCAGTACCGCCACACTTTCTCCACACAGAAGACACACAGGTTTTCCAGCTACTCCGTGAACAAATACTCCGACTCCACCTTGTTTCGAAACCCCGGTTCTCAGTGTCCACCTCCGCTTTGCCATTTTTGATGGGTATCTGAAAGTTAATTTTACTGTGATGCTGACAACCGCTGTGCCAATAAATATTGAAATGAAGCAGCTCTACTGTCGGTGCGTCACCGTTGGCATTGTGGGAAATGTAGGTTGGTGCGCGTAAAGATCTGCGGGCTGCCCGGTTTGCTGCGGTCTGCGGGCCGGTTCGTAATAAATCAAGATCATCCCAGGGCCGTAAAAACCTTCTTGGTCGGATGTGGCCCGCTGTGGCCTTGACTCTGACATATGTG
>NW_026285651.1:0-4773 GCF_023373465.1 Oncorhynchus keta | reverse complement strand
TTTTATTTTATTTTTTTATTTCACCTTTATTTAACCAGGTAGGCTAGTTGAGAACAAGTTCTCATTTGCAACTGCGACCTGGCCAAGATAAAGCATAGCAGTGTGAACAGACAACACAGAGTTACACATGGAGTAAACAATTAGCAAGTCAATAACACAGTAGAAAAAAATGGGCAGTCTATATACAATGTGTGCAAAAGGCATGAGGAGGTAGGCGAATAATACAATTCCAGTCACAGGCAGCAGAGTACTGGAACGAAAGGCGGCCAAATGAGGTTTGGCTTTAGGGATGATCAGTGAGATACACCTGCTGGAGCGCGTGCTACGGATGGGTGTTGCCATCGTGACCAGTGAACTGAGATAAGGCGGAGCTTTACCTAGCATGGACTTGTAGATGACCTGAGCCAGTGGGTCTGGCGACGAATATGTAGTGAGGGCCAGCCGACTAGAGCATACAAGTCGCAGTGGTGGGTGGTATAAGGTGCTTTAGTGACAAAACGGATGGCACTGTGATAGACTGCATCCAGTTTGCTGAGTAGAGTGTTGGAAGCCATTTTGTAGATGACATCACGGGTCGAGGATCGGTAGGATAGTCAGTTTTACTAGGTAAGCTTGGCAGCGTGAGTGAAGGGAGGCTTTGTTGCGGAATAGAAAGCCGACTCTGGATTTGATTTTTGATTGGAGATGTTTGATGTGAGTCTGAAGGAGAGTTTGCAGTCTAGCCAGACACCTAGGTACTTATAGATGTCCACATATTCAAGGTTGGAACCATCCAGGGTGGTGATGCTAGTCGGGCATGCGGGTGCAGGCAGCGATCGGTTGAAAAGCATGCATTTGGTTTTACTCGCTTAAGAGCAGTTGGAGGCCACGGAAGGAGTGCTGTATGGCATTGAAGCTCGCTTGAGGTTGATAGCACAGTGTCCAATGACGGGCCGAAAGTATATAGAATGGTGTCGTCTGCGAGAGGTGGATCAGGGAATCGCCCGCAGCAAGAGCAACATCATTGATATATACAGAGAAAAGAGTCGGCCCGAGAATTGAACCCTGTGGCACCCCATAGAGACT
Source organism: Oncorhynchus keta (assembly GCF_023373465.1). Classification (NCBI taxonomy): domain Eukaryota; kingdom Metazoa; phylum Chordata; class Actinopteri; order Salmoniformes; family Salmonidae; genus Oncorhynchus; species Oncorhynchus keta. The sequence goes on along the minus strand of NW_026285651.1, from coordinate 3,708 downwards.
GCCAGAGGACCGACAGCATGCCCTCCGATTTGACACACTGAACTCTGTCTGCAAAGTAATTGGTGAACCAGGCAAGGCAGTCATCCGAAAACCGAGGCTGTTGAGTCTGCCGATAAGAATTTGGTGATTGACAGAGTCGAAAGCCTTGGCGAGGTCGATGAAGACGGCTGCACAGTACTGTCTTTTATCGATGGCGGTTATGATATCATTTAGTACCTTGAGTGTGGCTGAGGTGCACCCGTGACCGGCTCGGAAACCAGATTGCACAGCGGAGAAGGTACGGTGGATTCGAGATGGTCAGTGACCTGTTTGTTGACTTGGCTTTCAAGACCTTAGATAGGCAGGGCAGGATGGATATAGGTCTATAGCAGTTTGTCCAGGGTGTCTCCCCCTTTGAAGAGGGGGGATGACTGCGGCAGCTTTCCAATCCTTGGGGATCTCAGACGATATGAAAGAGAGGTTGAACAGGCTGGTAATAGGGGTTGCGATAATGGCGGCAGATAGTTTCAGAAATAGCGGGTCCAGATTGTCAAGCCCAGCTGATTTGTACGGGTCCAGGTTTTGCAGCTCTTTCAGAACATCTGCTATCTGGATTTGGGTAAAGGAGAACCTGGAGAGGCTTGGGTGAGGAACTACGGGGGGCGGAGCTGTTGGCCGAGGTTGGAGTAGCCAGGCGGAAGGCATGGCCAGCCGTTGAGAAGTGCTTATTGAAGTTTTCGATAATCATGGATTTATCGGTGGAGACCGTGTTTCCTAGCCTCAGTGCAGTGGGCAGCTGGGAGGAGGTGCTCTTGTTCTCCATGGACTTCACAGTGTCCCAGAACTTTTGGAGTTGGAGCTACAGGATGCAAACTTCTGCCTGAAGAAGCTGGCCTTAGCTTTCCTGACTGACTGCGTGTATTGGTTCCTGACTTCCTGAACAGTTGCATATCACGGGGCTATTCGATGCTATTGCAGTCCGCCACAGGATGTTTTTGTGCTGGTCGAGGGCAGTCAGGTCTGGAGTGAACCAAGGGCTGTATCTGTTCTTGGTTCTGCATTTTTTGAACGGAGCATGCTTATCTAAAATGGTGAGGAAGTTACTTTTAAAGAATGACCAGGCATCCTCAACTGACGGATGAGGTCAATGTCCTTCCAGGATACACGGGCCAGGTCGATTAGAAAGGCCTGCTCACAGAAGTGTTTTAGGGAGCGTTTGACAGTGATGAGGGGTGGTCGTTTGACTGCGGCTCCGTGGCGGATACAGGCGATGAGGCAGTGATCGCTGAGATCCTGGTTGAAGACAGCGGAGGTATATTTGAGGGCCAGTTGGTCAGGATGACGCCTATGAGGGTGCCCTTGTTTACAGAGTTAGGGTTGTACCTGGTGGGTTCCTTGATGATTTGAGTGAGATTGAGGGCATCTAGCTTAGATTGTAGGACTGCCGGGGTGTTAAGCATATCCCAGTTTAGGTCACCTAACAGAACAAACTCTGAAGCTAGATGGGGGCGATCAATTCACAAATGGTGTCCAGGGCACAGCTGGGAGCTGACGGGGTCGGTAGCAGGCGGCAACAGTGATAGACTTGTTTCTGGAGAGAGTAATTTTCAAAATTAGTAGTTCAAACTGTTTGGGTATGGACCTGGAAAGTATGACATTACTTTGCAGGCTATCTCTGCAGTAGACTGCGACTCCGCCCCTTTGGCAGTTCTATCTTGACGGAAGATGTTATAGTTGGGTATGGAAATCTCTGAATTTTTTGGTGGCCTTCCTGAGCCAGGATTCAGACACGGCAAGGACATCAGGGTTAGCAGAGTGTGCTAAAGCAGTGAGTAAAACAAACTTAGGAGGAGGCTTCTGATGTTGACATGCATAAAACCAAGACTTTTTCGATCACAGAAGTCAACAAATGAGGGTACCTGGGGGCATGCAGGGCCTGGGTTTACCTCCACATCACCCATGTGAACAGAGAAAGGAGTAGTATGAGGGTGCGGCTAAAGGCTATCAAAACTGGTCGCCTAGAGCGTTGGGGGCAGAGGATAAGAGGAGCAGGTTTCTGGGCATGGTAGAATATATTCAGGGCATAATGCGAGACAGGGGTATGGTGGGGTGCGGGTACAGGGAGGTAAGCCCAGGCACTGGGTGATGATGAGAGAGGTTGTATCTCTGGACATGCTGGTTGTAATGGGTGAGGTCACCGCATGTGTGGGGGTGGGACAAAGGAGGTAACAGGGGTATGCAGAGTGGATCTAGGGGCTCCATTGTGAACTAAAACAATGATAACTAACCTGAACAACAGTATACAAGGCATATTGACATTTGGGAGAGACATACAGCGAGGCATACAGTAATCACAGGTGTTGAATTGGGAAAGCTAGCTAAAAACAGTAGGCGAGGCTAATCAGCTAGCACAACAAACAGCAGGTAAAATGGCGTTGACTAGGCAACTGGGCCGACAGATAAACAAACAAGCAGAATGGGGTACCGTGATTAATGGACAGTCCAGCGTGCGTCAGCTATGTAGCCAAGAGATCAGTGTCCAGGGGGCAGCGGTGGATGGGCAGGGAAGGTGGGCTGGCGAGTGTTATCCAGGTTTTTTTTTTTATTTTTTTTTTTTTTTTTTTAACTAACAATGACTAAATAGCTTGTAGCTAGTTAGCTGGTTAGCGTCTGGAGGTTCTTGAGTGTGTCATAAAAATAAATAAAAATTAAAAGTGATAGCGAATCCGTATCACAGTGGGTGAGGCAGGTTTCCGGAAGGTATAAACAAATAAAAATCAAAGAGAGATAGAAAGTAAATGGGTTCAGAAGTGTTTGGGATGAGGTGAGTCAGATGGTTAGCAGGCCTGTGCTAACAAGCTAACAGTTCAGAGGCCCGGCTAGACAAGCTAGCCGTTAGCAGGCCGAATAGCAAGTAGGAGATAGCGAGGGCTAGAGAGCCAACCTTTGGGGGACGTCGCGATGGGGTGAGTCTGTTTATTCCTCTTCTTGCGGTGACATCGACAGACCGGTCGTGGCCCGGGTAATTGTAGCCCAGGATTATGCTACAGGAGCTCTAGTGCGCTGGGTGAGCTGGAGACACAGCGTTTCAGAAAGCTCGCGGGCCTTGGCCAGCAGATGGATCTTTGGCGATGTCGCAACGAAAAGCCTGTTGAAACCACCTCGACGATTATGTCGGCGGACCAGTCGTGATGGATCGGCGGCGCCCGTGTCGGCAGTAAAGGGTCCAGGCCAATTGGCAAAAGAGGTATCGTTGGGCCTCTTCGGCTAGTCGGGAGATGGGCTTAGCTCAAGGCTAACTGTAGCTTGTTTTGGGCCAGAGACGTTGGCCAGGAGTAGCCACTCGGAATTGCAGCTAGCTAGTTGCGATGATCCGGTGTAAAGGTTCAGAGCTTGCGGTAGGAACTGGAGATGTGGTAGAGAAAGAGCAGTCTGATATGCTCTGGGTTGATGTCGCATTGGTGTTCTAGTTAGCTTAGAAGACCGCTAGCAATGGCTAACTGAGTACGAGCTAGTAGCTAGTTAGCTGGCTAGCTTCTGATGGTGGCTCCGGATCTAATGTAAAGTATAGAAAAGGCGGATCCGTACTCACATTGGGTGATGCGGGTTGCAGGAGAGTATATTCAGCTCTAGTTTGAGAGTGAGATTAAAATATGTACGAAATATATACAGAAAAAAACGAAGAAAACTATATTTACACTAGACAGGACGGGACAAGACAAAACATAC
>NW_026285650.1:0-72500 GCF_023373465.1 Oncorhynchus keta | reverse complement strand
CTGACCGTTGTGCAGGTCTGATACACAACTACAGAAAACGTTTAGTTGAGGTTATTGCTGCCAAAGGAGGGTCAACCAGTTATTTAATCCAAGGGTTCACATTCTTTTTAACCTGCACTGTGAATGTTTACACGGTGTGTTCAATAAAGACATGAACACCTATAATTGTTTGTGTGTTATTAGTTTAACCTCACTAGGGTACGCTAGCATCCCACCTGGCCAACATCCAGTGAAATTGCAGGTCGCCAAATTCAGAAACAGAAATACTCATTATAAAAATTCATAAAACAGAAGTGTTATACATCTGTTTAAAGATTAACTTCTTGTTAATCCAACGGTGTCAGATTTCTAAAAGGCTTTATGGCGAAAGCATACCATGCGATTATCTGAGAACAGCGCCCGGCAGACAAATCATTGAAAACACTTACCAGCCAAGTACAGGAGCTACACAAGTCAGAAGTAGAGATAAAATGAATCACTTACCTTTGATGATCTTCATATGGTTGCACTCACAAGACTCCCATTTACTCAATAAATGTTTGTTTTGTTCGATAAAGTTCCTGTTTATATCCAATAACCTCAGTTTTGTTCAGTAATCCACAGGCTCAAACGCAGTCTCAACAGGCAGACAAACATTCAATATAGTATCCGTAAAGTTCGTAGAAACATGTCAAACGATATTTATAATCAATCCTCAGGTTGTTTTTAGCCTCCAATATTTCAACCGGACAATAACGTCGTCAATATAAAAGGTAAACAAGAAAGGCGGACTCTCTTAGAGTGTTTTCTATCCAAATCTACCAAGTATATGCATATCCTAGCTTCTGGGCCTGAGTAGCAGGCAGTTTACTTTGGGCACGCTTTTCATCCGGAGGTGAAAATAGCACCCCTACCCTAGTGAAGTTAAGCAGACTATGTTTGTCTATTGTTATGACTTAGATGAAGATCAGATCAAATCTGATGACCAATTTATGCAGAAATACAGGTAATTCCAAAGGGTTCACACACTGTACATGTACACAAACACCAACAAGGGGCCCCAGAATGATTATCGCCCAAAAGGCATTGGGATGCATCCCAAATGAAACCCCACTCCCTACATAGTGCACTACTTTTGACCAGAGCCCTATGGGTCTTAGTTAAAGGTAGTGTACACTACATTTGACCAGAGACCTATGGGTCTTAGTTAAAGGTAGTGTACACTACATTTAACCAGAGACCTATGGGTCTTAGTTAAAGGTAGTGTACACTACATTTGACCAGAGACCTATGGGTCTTAGTTAAAGGTAGTGTACACTACATTTGACCAGAGCCCTATGGGTCTTACTTAAAGGTAGTGTACACTACATTTGATCAGAGCCTTATGGGTCTTAGTTAAAGGTAGTGTACACTACATTTGACCAGAGCCCTATGGGTCTTAGTTAAAGGTAGTGTACACTACATTTGACCAGAGCCCTATGGGTCTTACTTAAAGGTAGTGTACACTACATTTGACCAGAGACCTATGGGTCTTACTTAAAGGTAGTGTACACTACATTTGACCAGAGACCTATGGGTCTTACTTAAAGGTAGTGTACACTACATTTGACCAGAGACCTATGGGTCTTACTTAAAGGTAGTGTACACTACATTTGACCAGAGACCTATGGGTCTTACTTAAAGGTAGTGTACACTACATTTGACCAGAGCCCTATGGGTCTTACTTAAAGGTAGTGTACACTACATTTGACCAGAGCCCTATGGGTCTTACTTAAAGGTAGTGTTTGACCAGAGACCTATTCTGGTAGTGTACACTACATTTGAGACCCTATGGGTCTTACTTACACTACATTTGACCAGAGCCCTATGGGTCTTACTTAAAGGTAGTGTACACTACATTTGACCAGAGACCTATGGGTCTTACTTAAAGGTAGTGTACACTACATTTGACCAGAGCCCTATGGGTCTTACTTAAAGGTAGTGCACACTACATTTGACCAGAGACCTATGGGTCTTACTTAAAGGTAGTGTACACTACATTTGACCAGAGACCTATGGGTCTTACTTTGACCCAGAGCCCTATGGGTCTTACTTAAAGGTAGTCACACTACATTTGACCAGAGACCTATGGGTCTTACTTAAAGGTAGTGTACACTACATTTGACCAGAGACCTATGGGTCTTACTTAAAGGTAGTGTACACTACATTTGACCAGAGACCTATGGGTCTTACTGCCAAAAGGTAGTGCACACTACATTTGGTATGGGTACTTAAAGGTAGTGTACACACTACATTTGACCAGAGACCTATGGGTCTTACTTAAAGGTAGTGCACACTACATTTGACCAGAGACCTATGGGTCTTATTTGACCAGAGACCAGAGACCTATGGGTCTTACTTAAAGGTAGTGCACACTACATTTGACCAGAGACCTATGGGTCTTATTTGACAGACCAGAGACCTATGGGTCTTACTTAAAGGTAGTGTACACTACATTTGACCAGAGACCTATGGGTCTTACTTAAAGGTAGTGGGTCTTACTTACTAAAGGTAGTGCACACTACATTTGACCAGAGACCTATGGGTCTTACTTAAAGGTAGTGCACACTACATTTGACCAGAGACCTATGGGTCTTACTTAAAGGTAGTGCACACTACATTTGACCAGAGACCTATGGGTCTTACTTAAAGGTAGTGCACACTACATTTGACCAGAGACCTATGGGTCTTACTTAAAGGTAGTGTACACTACATTTGACCAGAGACCTATGGGTCTTACTTAAAGGTAGTGCACACTACATTTGACTATCATGGGAAATCGGGAGCCATTTGAGTGCCATTTCTTTACTGTAAGTTACCATTTACTCTTACTTAAGGTAGTGCAACACAGCGGCATCATTTCACCTTTGACCTTACAATTTGTAGGAGGCATGGAAGTCTTACTTAAAGGTAAAAATGGATGCCGGTGTCCAAGACCTGAAATGTAAACAGCTCAATGTGAGACTTTGACCAGAGGCATTTGATCTTGAAAATGTAAAAAGAACCCAGGCATTTGAAGGGTTATGATGTGTTACTTAAAGGTTAGTGCACTACTATTTGACTCTGCTGTCCTGGGTCTTCCTTTAATGGCCATGTGATTTGACCAGAGACCACGGGTCTTACCCCCAACAGGTAGTGCACACTACATTTGACCAGAGACCTATGGGTCTTACTTACAGCCATGGTAATGATTGCTGGACCAGTTCCTATGGGTGACTCTGTTTGCACACCAAGGGGGGTGTACACTACATTTGAACGCCATGTGACCTGAATCAGGGTCTTACAGGAAATGTAGTGTTGATGTGAAACAACCTTTGATGGATCCTAGGGTCCTACTCCTACATAACCTGTGGTGGGACCCAGAGATGGATCTTGAGATCCTACTCCTACATAACCTGTGGTGGGACTGTATGTTGATGTGAAACAACCTTTAGATGTATCCTGAGGTCCTTTACTCCTACATAACCTGTGGTGGGACTGTAGTGTTGACCTTACAACAACCTTTAGATGGCATCCTGAGGTCCTACTCCTACATAACCTGGGTGCCGGACTGTAGTGTTGATGTAAACAACTCAGATGTGATCCTGACTTTCCTACATAACCATGTTGGGACTGAAGTGTTGATCAGAAACAACCTTTAGATGTATCCTGAGGTCCTACTCCTACATAACCTGTGGTGGGACTGTAGTGTTGATCAGAAACAACCTTTAGATGGATCCTGATTCCTACTCCTACATAACCTGTGGTGGGACTGTAGTGTTGATCAGAAACAACCTTTAGATGGATCCTGGTCCTACTCCTACATAACCTGTGGTGGGACTGTAGTGTTGATCAGAAACAACCTTTAGATGGATCCTGACCCAGGTCCTACTCCTACATAACCTGGGTGGGACTGTAGTGTTGATCAGAAACAACCTTTAGATGGATCCTGAGGTCCTACTCCTACATAACCTGTGGTGGGACTGTAGTGTTGATCAGAAACAACCTTTAGATGGATCCTGAGGTCCTACTCCTACATAACCTGTGGTGGGACTGTAGTGTTGATCAGAAACAACCTTTAGATGGATCCTGAGGTCCTACTCCTACATAACCTGTGGTGGGACTGTAGTGTTGATCAGAAACAACCTTTAGATGGATCCTGAGGTCCTACTCCTACATAACCTGTGGTGGGACTGTAGTGTTGATCAGAAACAACCTTTAGATGGATCCTGAGGTCCTACTCCTACATAACCTGTGGTGGGACTGTAGTGTTGATCAGAAACAACCTTTAGATGGATCCTGAGGTCCTACTCCTACATAACCTGTGGTGGGACTGTAGTGTTGATCAGAAACAACCTTTAGATGTATCCTGAGGTCCTACTCCTACATAACCTGTGGTGGGACTGTAGTGTTGATCAGAAACAACCTTTAGATGGATCCTGAGGTCCTACTCCTACATAACCTGTGGTGGGACTGTAGTGTTGATCAGAAACAACCTTTAGATGGATCCTGAGGTCCTACTCCTACATAACCTGTGGTGGGACTGTAGTGTTGATCAGAAACAACCTTTAGATGGATCCTGAGGTCCTACTCCTACATAACCTGTGGTGGGACTGTAGTGTTGATCAGAAACAACCTTTAGATGGATCCTGAGGTCCTACTCCTACATAACCTGTGGTGGGACTGTAGTGTTGATCAGAAACAACCTTTAGATGTATCCTGAGGTCCTACTCCTACATAACCTGTGGTGGGACTGTAGTGTTGATCAGAAACAACCTTTAGATGTATCCTGAGGTCCTACTCCTACATAACCTGTGGTGGGACTGTAGTGTTGATCAGAAACAACCTTTAGATGGATCCTGAGGTCCTACTCCTACATAACCTGTGGTGGGACTGAACACGTGAAGGAGTGAAAACATTTTCACAAACGTACAATGGAGCTAAAGTCAAGGATTTTACATTGGAGGTTTCCCAGAATTAACATGTTCTTCATTTACACTCCTGATAATAACAACCTCTACTACTAACCAGTCCTGTTAATAACAACCTCTACTACTACTAACCAGTCCTGTTAATAACAACCTCTACTACTACTAACCAGTCCTGTTAATAACAACCTCTACTACTACTAACCAGTCCTGTTAATAACAACCTCTACTACTACTAACCAGTCCTGTTAATAACAACCTCTACTACTACTAACCAGTCCTGTTAATAACAACCTCTACTACTACTAACCCTAACCAGTCCTGTTAATAACAACCTTTACTACTACTAACCAGTCCTGTTAATAACAAACTCTACTACTACTAACCAGTCCTGTTAATAACAAACTCTACTACTACTAATCAGTCCTGTTAATAACAAACTCTACTACTACTAACCAGTCCTGTTAATAACAAACTCTACTACTACTAATCAGTCCTGTTAATAACAAACTCTACTACTACTAACCAGTCCTGTTAATAACAAACTCTACTACTACTAACCAGTCCTGTTAATAACAAACTCTACTACTACTAACCAGTCCTGTTAATAACAAACTCTACTACTACTAACCAGTCCTGTTAATAACAAACTCTACTACTACTAACCAGTCCTGTTAATAACAAACTCTACTACTACTAACCAGTCCTGTTAATAACAAAATCTACTACTACTAACCAGTCCTGTTAATAACAACCTCTACTACTACTAACCCTAACCAGTCCTGTTAATAACAAACTCTACTACTACTAACCAGTCCTGTTAATAACAAACTCTACTACTACTAACCAGTCCTGTTAATAACAAACTCTACTACTACTAGATATCCCTAACCAGTCCTGTTAATAACAACCTTTTACTACTACTAACCAGTCCTGTTAATAACAAACTCTACACAGGAATCAGAGTGTCTACTACTACCAGTCCTGTTAATAACAAACTGTTGCTACTACTACTAACCTTGTCAGTCCCAGTTAATAAGTCAAACTCTACTACTACTAACCAGTCCTGTTAATAACAAACTCTACTACTACTAACCAGTCCTGTTAATAACAAAGTTTTCCACTAAATGTACTTTAACCTAACCAGTCCTGTTAATAACAAACTCCACTACTACTAACCAGTCCTGTTAATAACAAACTCTACTACTACTAACCAGTCCTGTTAACCAGTCAACAAACTCTACTACTACTAACCAGTCCTGTTAATAACAAACTCTACTACTACTAACCAGTCCTGTTAATAACAAACTCTACTACTACTAACCAGTCCTGTTAATAACAAACTCTACTACTACTAACCAGTCCTGTTAATAACAAACTCTACTACTACTAACCAGTCCTGTTAATAACAAACTCTACTACTACTAACCAGTCCTGTTAATAACAAACTCTACTACTACTAACCAGTCCTGTTAATAACAACCTCTACTACTACTAACCAGTCCTGTTAATAACAACCTCTACTACTACTAACCAGTCCTGTTAATAACAACCTCTACTACTACTAACCAGTCCTGTTAATAAACTCTACTAACCTCTACTACTACTAACCAGTCCTGTTAATACCAAACTCTACTACTACTAACCAGTCATGTTAATAACAAACTCTACTACTACTAACCAGTCCTGTTAATAACAAACTCTATTCTACTACTAACCAGTCCTATTTAGTGCACTAATAACAAACTCTACTACTACTAACCAGTCCTGTTAATAACAAACTCTACTACTACTAACCAGTCCCAGGCAAACCTATAACTATACTAAACCAGTCCATAACAAACTCTACTACTACTAACCAGTCCTGTTAATAACAAACTCTACTACTACTAACCTAACCAGTCCTGTTATCTAATAACAAACTCTACTACTACGGCACCAGTCCTATTAATGCTACAAACTCTACTACTACTAACCAGTCCTGTAATAACAAACTCTACTACTACTAACCAGTCCTGTTAATAACAAACTCTACCACTACTAACCAGTCCTGTTAATAACAAACCCTACTACTACTAACCAGTCCTGTTAATTCCAAACTGTACTACTAACCCTAACCAGTCCTGTTAATAACAAACTCTATACTGTTCTCTACTAACCAGTTCTGTTAATAATAAACTCTACTAGCTACTAACCATGTCATAGAACTATGGCACAAATTCTCTACTAAAACTAGAGGTGTGCACGGACCCTTTCACTGAACCTGTTTAATAACATGTTTGACTACTTAGATATCTTGTCTGGCACGTTTTCCACTATAGAATACAATACTATGACAGCGTCTGCTTTTGAAATTGATATTCCTGTCTTTGAACAACAGGAATCAGAAATGTCTATGTTTTCACCTGTTCTAAATTGATTTTGAGTTCTATTTTGCTGACTCTAGGCTACCTTTCACTGATTTGTTTAGTAACATGTTTGATGTAAGCCTTGGAGTTGCATCTGCCAGATTTCCTGGAGGAGTCTTTGTCCTCAGAAAACATGACAAGACACAGTATCTCCCTTTGGGACATTTCCATGCCAAAGTAAGTCGCACTGAGACTGAAATTAAAAGCAGTTTTGTTTCTTTTCAAATGGGATATTTTGGTAGAGTACCACATGGAATAGAGATGTCAAGTTGCATATTCCCCACATGCCATATAGTGAATATTTCCTCCTCTGAAAACCAGCATCTAAAGCTTTATAAAAGCCTGCTATTGGGGATGTATCCAACAGGTATCAGTCATAAGAGTCTTCCTATGCTCCATGAAATTGTCACACCCTGATCTGTTTCACCTGTCTTTGTGCTTGTCTCCATTCCCCCTCCATATGTCGCCATCTTCTCCATTATCCCCTGTGTATTTATACCTGTGTTCTCTGTTTGTCTGTTGCCAGGCACCTTTGTTTCCTGTACCTACCAGCGTTTGTTCCCATGCTCCTGTCTGTTCTTGCTCCTGTTTCTAGTCCTTCCCGGTTTTGACCATGTTCTGCCTGCCCTGACCGTGACCCTTCTGCCTGCCCTGAGCCTGCCTGCCAACTGGAGCCTGCCTGCATGAGAGTCTTCTGATGCCTGCCATTGAAATGTCCCTGAGCCTGCCTGCCCTTTGCCTGCCTGCCTACCCTGAGCCTGCCTGTGTTCTGGACCTTTTGCACCCCTGTGTACTACTGACTCCTACCTGTGTTCTGACCTGTTTGTCTGTTGCCAGACCTGTCGTTGCTGTTCTTTGACCTGTCAGCCTTTGACCTGTCTGTTCTTGCTCTTGTTTTCTACCTGTCCCTGGTTTTGACCTGTTCTGCCTGCCTGTCTGACCTGTCTTTGACCTGTCGCCTGCCTGTCTTTGACCTGTCAGCCTGCCTGCCCTTATGAACCTGTTATCTGTCTTTGACCTGTCGTCTGTTATCTTTGACCTACTGACTCCTGCCTGTATTTGACCTGTTATCGTCTGCCTTCCTTTATATTGCCTGTCTATCTGCTACCTCCAACCAGACCTGTCTTTGACCTGTTATGTCTGTCTTTGATCTGTCTGCCTGTCTTTGACCTGTCTCTATGCCTGCTTTGACCTGTCAGTCTGCCTTTGACCTGTTATCTGGTGCTATCTTTGACCTGTATATGTGTTATCTTTGACCTGTCGTCTGTCTGTCTTTGACCTGTCGTCTGCTTTGACCTGTCCTCTGTATTAGCCTTTGACCTGTCGTCTGCCTGTCTTTGACCTGTATATCTGCCTGTCTTTGACCTGTGCTATCTGCCTGTCTTTGATTAACTGTCGTCTGCCTGTCTTTGACCTGTCGTTGCCTGTCTTTGACCTGTCGTTTGCCTGCCTTTGACCTGTCGTCTGCCTGCCCCTGTACTAGAAATAAACTTTTGTTTATGTTATCTATGGTGCTATCTACCAACCAGGACCTTTATATTAACCATGTTATCTATGGTGCTATCTACCAACCAGGACCTTTATATTAACCATGTTTATGTTATCTATGGTGCTATCTATCAACCAGGACCTTTATATTAACCATGTTATCTATGGTGCTATCTACCAACCAGGACCTTTATATTAACCATGTTATCTATGGTGCTATCTACCAACCAGGACCTTTATATTAACCATGTTATCTATGGTGCTATCTATCAACCAGGACCTTTATATTAACCATGTTATCTATGGTGCTATCTACCAACCAGGACCTTTATATTAACCATGTTATCTATGGTGCTATCTACCAACCAGGACCTTTATATTAACCATGTTATCTATGGTGCTATCTACCAACCAGGACCTTTATATTAACCATGTTATCTATGGTGCTATCTACCAACCAGGACCTTTATATTAACCATGTTATCTATGGTGCTATCTACCAACCAGGACCTTTATATTAGCCATGTTATCTATGGTGCTATCTACCAACCAGGACCTTTATATTAGCCATGTTATCTATGGTGCTATCTACCAACCAGGACCTTTATATTAGCCATGTTATCTATGGTGCTATCTACCAACCAGGACCTTTATATTAGCCATGTTATCTATGGTGCTATCTATCAACCAGGACCTTTATATTAACCATGTTATCTATGGTGCTATCTACCAACCAGGACCTTTATATTAGTTTATGTTATCTATGGTGCTATCTACCAACCAGGACCTTTATATTAGCCATGTTATCTATGGTGCTATCTACCAACCAGGACCTTTATATTAGCCATGTTATCTATGGTGCTATCTACCAACCAGGACCTTTATATTAGCCATGTTATCTATGGTGCTATCTACCAACCAGGACCTTTATATTAACCATGTTATCTATGGTGCTATCTATCAACCAGGACCTTTATATTAACCATGTTATCTATGGTGCTATCTACCAACCAGGACCTTTATATTAACCATGTTATCTATGGTGCTATCTACCAACCAGGACCTTTATATTAGCCATGTTATCTATGGTGCTATCTACCAACCAGGACCTTTATATTAACCATGTTATCTATGGTGCTATCTACCAACCAGGACCTTTATATTAACCATGTTATCTATGGTGCTATCTACCAACCAGGACCTTTATATTATCTGTTATCTATGGTGCTATCTACCAACCAGGACCAACCTTATATTCCATTCCAGACTGTATCACAGCGGTCTGACTGAACATATTCACTGAACATAAATCCTCTGAGGGTTTTGATATTTACTTGACTGTTTTCTATAGCAGGAACCTTTACATCCACCTTTTCTATGCTACCTCCACCTCTTATGCCACCTCCACCTGGTGCCACCTCCACCTCTCTCTGCCACCTCCACCTTTCTCTGCCACCTCCACCTCTTTTTGATATTTACTGACCTTTATATTAACCACCTCCACCTCTCTATGGTGCCACCTCCACCTCTACTGCCACCTCCACCTCTCTCTGCCACCTCCACCTTTCTCTGCCACCTCCACCATTTCTGCCACCTCCATCTTTCTGCCACCTCCACCTCTCTCTGCCACTCCCACCTCTCTCTGCCACCTCCACCTTTCTCTGCCACCCACCTCTTTCTGCCACCTCCACCTTTCTCTGCCACCTCCACCTCTACCTCCACCTCTCTGCCACCTCCACCTCTCTGCCACATCCACCTCCCCCCCACCTCTCCTTTCTCTCTGCCACCTCCACCTTTCTCTGCCACCCACCACCTCCACCTCTCTGCCACCTCCACCTCTCTCTGCCACCCCACCTCTCTCTGCCACCTCCACCTTTCTCTGCCACCTCCACCTCTCTGCCACCTCCACCTCTCTCTGCCACCTTTATATGCCACCTACCCTTTCTGCACCTCCACCTTATCTACCTCCACCTCCACCTGCCACCTCCACCTCTACCACCTTTCTCTGCCACCTCACCTCTCTCTGCCACATCCACCTCTCTTCTGCACCTCCACCTCTCTGCCACCACCTGTTCTCTGCCACTCCCACCTCTCTCTGCCACCTCCACCAGGACCTTCTACCCCCACCTCTCTCTGCCACCTCATCTCTCTGCTACCCCCACCTCTCTCTGCTACCTCCACCTCTGCCACCTCCACCTCCACCTCTCTCTGCCACCCCCACCTTTACCTTTCTCTGCCACTCTGCCACCTCTATCTGCCACCCCCACCTCTGCCACCAACCTTCTCTGCCACTCCCACCTTTCTCTGCCACTCCCACCTCTCTCTGCCACCCCCACCTCTCTGCCACTCCCACCTTTCTGCCACCCTCCACCTTCTCTGCCACTCTCCACCTCTCTCTGCCACCCCCACCTCTCTCTGCCACTCCCACCTCTCTCTGCTACCCCCACCTTTCTCTGCCACCCCCACCTCTTCTGCCATCCACCTTATTCTGCCACCCCCACCTTTCTCTGCCACCCCCACCTTATTCTGCCACCTCCATCACTCTCTGCTACCCCCACCTTCTCTGCCATCCACCTTTCTCTGCCACTACCCCCACTCTCTCTCTGCCACCAGGACCTCTCTCTGCCACCCCCACCTTAACCCCCACCTTTCTCTGCCACCCCACCTCTACCCCCACCTCTACCCCACCTCTCTCTGCCACCTCCACCTCTCCACCTTTCTGCAACCCCCAGCCTCTCCCTCCTTTCTCTGAACTCCATCTTATAACTACCTGCCACCAGGTTATCAGGTAAAGGTAGGGGTTGTCTCTACTTTACGGGTGGGTGGGTGGTGTCAACCAGGTCCTGCCTTATATTGAATCATCTGTCATCTAATAGAGAGTCTAGTCTATAGCTGTAGAGACTGTAGGAGCTGGTCTCTGCAGTAAACCAACAGCTTGTTATGTGACTAGAGAGTCTATTACTATAGCAGACCAGGAGCTGGTCTCTGCATTAAACCAACAGCTTGTTATCTATGAGTGTCTAGTCTATAGCAACCAGGAGCTGGTTATAGTAAACCAACAGCTTGTTATCTAGTGGTAGCTATCTCAGCAAAACCAACAGCTTTATATAGAACCTAGTTACTATAGGTAGAGACTATGGTCTCTGCAGTAAACCAGGACCTTTTATATTAGAGAGTCTAGTTACTATAGGTGAGACTAGGAGCTGGTCTCTGCAGTAAACCAACAGCTTGTTAGGACCTTTATATTAGCAGCTGGTCATGTTATCTATGGTGCTATCTAGAGACTGTAGTTAGCTGGTCTCTGGAAACCAACAGCTTTTATATTAGCCATCTAGTTATCTATGGTGGTCTATCTACCAACCAGGACCTTTATATTAGCCATGTTATCTATGGTGCTATCTAGTTACTATAGCTGTAGAGACTTTAAGCCAGGACCTTTATATTGACTAGCCATATGTTATCTATGGTGCTATCTAAACCAACCAGGACCTTTATATTAGCCATGTTATCTATGGTGCTATCTACCAACCAGGACTTTATATTAGCTTTATATTAGCCATGTTATCTAGAGGTGCTCAGTTATATAGCTGTCCGTATCTAGTAAACCAACCAGGACCTTTATATTAGAGACCATGGTCTCTGCAGATCAACAGCTTGGTGCTATTACTACCAACCAGGACCTTTATAAAGCCATGTTATCTATGGTGCTATCTACCAACCAGGACCTTTATATTAACCATCATATACTTATCTATGGTGCTATCTAAACCAGGACCTTTATATTAACCATGTTATCTATGGTGCTATCTACCAACCAGGACTTTATATTAGCCATTTATCTATGGCTGTTTCTACCAACCAGGACCTTTATATTAGCCATGTTATCTATGGTGCTATCTACCAACCAGGACCTTTATATTAACCATGTTATCTATGGTGCTATCTATCAACCAGGACCTTTATATTAACCATGTTATCTATGGTGCTATCTACCAACCAGGACCTTTATATTAGCCATGTTATCTATGGTGCTATCTACCAACCAGGACCAAAACCTATTAACCTGTTTCCATTGTGGGGTGACTGTACTGGCAGGACCTTTATATTAGACCATGAACATATTCTACCAACTGAACATAAATCCTCTGAGGGTTTTTGATATTTACCATGACTGTAGGACCTCTATAGACCAGGAACTATAGCTATCTGTCCACTGTCCACCCCAACTTTCTGGTTTTACTATCCACCTCCACCTCTCTCTGCCACCTCCACCTCTCTCTGCCACCTCCAACAGCTTTTTGACCACTTCCACCTCTCTCTTTCCAACCACCTCCACTGCCACTTACCTCTCTGCCACCTCCACCTCTCTCTGCCACCTCCACCTCTCTCTCTGCCACCTCCACCTGTATGTATGATCTCTGCCACCTCCACCTCTGCCACCTCCACCTTTCTCTGCCACCTCCACCTCTCCTGCCACCTCCACTCTCTGCCACCTCCACCTCTCTCTGCCACCTCCACCTTTCTCTGCCACCTCCACCTTTCTCTGCCACCTCCCACCTCTTTCTGCCACCTGTCTCAGTAATCCCACCTCTCTCTGCCACCTCCACCTCTTCTCTGCCACCCCCACCTCTCTCTGCCACTTTGCTCTCACCTCTCTCTGCTACCCCCAGCAGCCGTAAGGAATTTCTCTCTGCCACCTCCCACCTTTCTCTGCCACCTCCACCTTTCTCTGCCCTCTCACCTCTCTCTGCCCCCCACCTCTCTCTGCCACTCTGACCTCTCTGCTACCCCCACCTTTCTGCCAGATGGTCTCCCACCTTTCTCTGCCACCTCCACCTTTCTCTGCCACCTCCACCTTCTCTGCCAAAAACTCTGACCACTGTACCCCCCACCTCTCTCTGCCACTCTGTGTGGTCCTCTCTCTGCTACCCCCTTGCACCTTTCTCTGCCACCTCCACCTCTCTCTGCCACCCCCACCTTTCTCTGCCACTCTCCACCTCTCTCTGCTACCCCCACCTAAACCAACATCTCTGCCACTCCCCACCTTTCTCTGCAGTAACTCCCATCTTTCTCTGCCCCCCACCTTTCTCTGCCATTCTCCACCACCGTTTTTTGCCACCCCACCTTTCTCTGCAAACCACCTCTCTCTGCCACTACCACCTTTCTCTGCCACCCCCACCTCTCTCTGCCATCTCACCTTATTCTGCCACCCCCACCTTTCTCTGCCACCCCCACCTTATGACTGCCACCTCCATCTTAGAGACTCTCTGCCAAACATCCACCTTTCTCTGCCACCTCCCACCTCTCTCTGCCATCTCCACCTCTCTCTGCCACCCCCACCTCTCTCTGCCACCCCCACCTTTCTCTGCCACCCCACATTCCTCTCTCTGCCACCTCCCACCTCTGTCTCTGCCACCTCCACCTTTCTCTGCAACCCCCTCCTCTCTGCCTCTCCAGGCTCCTCTGCCACCTCCATCTCTCTGTTGCCACCTCTACTCTGCCACCTCCAGGTAAAGTGACAGCTTGTGTTGTGTCAACTGGGTGGTGTTGTGTTTTAAGTTATCAGGTAAAGGTTAATAGGGGTCTGTCTCTAGGTAGATGGTGGGTGGGTGGTGTCATTGAGACCGGGACTAGGTGGTGCCTGTTTTAATCATCTGTCATCCAATAGAGAGTCTAGTTACTATAGCTGTAGAGACTGTAGGAGCTGGTTTCTGCAGTAAACCAACAGCTTGTTATGTGAATAGAGTCTAGTTACTATAGCTGTAGAGACTGTAGGAGCTGGTCTCTGCAGTAAACCAACAGCTTGTTAAGTTAATAGAGAGTCTAGTTACTATAGCTGTAGAGACTTTAGGAGCTGGTCTCTGCAGTAAACCAACAGCTTGTTAAGTTAATAGAGAGTCTAGTTACTATAGTTGTAGAGACTGTAGGAGCTGGTCTCTGCAGTAAACCAACAGCTTGTTAAGTTAATAGAGAGTCTAGTTACTATAGTTGTAGAGACTTTAGGAGCTGGTCTCTGCAGTAAACCAACAGCTTGTTAAGTTAATAGATGTTGTGTTGTCTAGTTACTATAGTTGTAACAGTGAGACTGTAGGAGCTGGTCTCTGCAGTAAACCAACAGCTTGTTATGTGCATTCTTATCATTCTGAGTTATTGCAGCTATATATAGTCCTTTGGTATTCAATGTATAGCATCTGTGTCGAGACACTGATCTAGGATCATTTTTGTCTTTTAGATGATAATGAATGAGAGTATTATGGAAAGGGAGGGCCTGATCCTAGATCAGCACTACTACTACTCCTACTACTAGGAACTAGTACTTAATACAGGCCCAGGACATCATGCATCTGAAGATGTGGATTTAAAGTTTCCTTTAGGTATGTTACCTTGTATAATGTTCATTTTAAAGGAGGTGGTTAACTTTTTTTCTCTTTTTTTAAATATTTTTTTTAACCAAATCTCTATTTTTGTCGTCATTCTGAACTTTATCCGCAATGTTATATTCCATTTTGTTGGACTCGAGCGATATATTTCCGTGTGCGAGCATGCTTGTGTGTTCTCATTTATCGTTACCACGACAACGGAAGCAGAAATCACACGGATGCTCGCACACGGAACTCGAGTTCAACAAAATAGAATATAACGTTCGGATAATGTTCGGTAACACCATTTCACGAACATGCAAAGACTACCATCACTATACTAAAAGCTCTTGCGTTTTCTAAAATGAATTTTTGGAACTTTTGTTCATGTTTGTCCATGTCCCCTGTACTACAGAATAAGCACTGCTGGTTTCTGTTTCTCAAAACCAAGTTATTAAATAGTTAAAAAATTAATTCTATAACATACCTTTTACATAAAAAAATGATATTTGGTGAAGAAAAGTGAACCAGTCCTTTAAGTAGGTTAGGTTCTAGAAGGTAAGAGCATTATGACAAGAGAGGAGGAACCATAGCATGACTAAAGTGTCTAAATCAAATCAAATCAAATGTATTAATAAAGCCCTTTGTACATCAGCTGATATCGCAAAGTGCTGTACAGAAACCCAGCCTAAAACCCCCAAACAGCAAGCAATGCAGGTGTAGAAGCACGGTGGCTAGGAAAAACTCCCTAGAAAGGCCAAAACCTAGGAAGAAACCTAGAGAGGAACCAGGCTATGTGGGGTGACCAGTCCTCTTCTGGCTGTGCCGGGTGGAGATTATAACAGAACATGGCCAAGATGTTCAAATGTTCTACTGCTCTGAACCATCCAGGTAGGTCTCAAATGGCACCCTATTCTCTATGATAGGGCACTACTTTGTATTGTTGCACTGCACTAGACAGGAAAGGATGCGATATGAGCCACGTCCACTGTCTCTTATGACCCAGTATGAACATGACGGTGCTTTTCTCTGCCTTTTTCAGCTTCCCTTCTGACTGACGCAGCTTTTATTTTTAGGCAGAACGACAGAGCACAGAAAGGATGTCAGGGTGCAAGAGGAGTAAACACACTCCAGTCTCTCTCTTCTCTCTGGGTTATTGAAGTCGTAAAGAGCTCATACGCCTTATCCTTCCTTTAGATTTCCACATGTATATGTGTTTGATAATAAATGCACCATTTTCCCACAGCCATGTAATGAATATACATACAGTGTACAGTATGTATGTATGTATGTATGTATGTATGTATGTATGTATGTATGTATGTATGTATGTATGTATGTATGTGTGTATGTATGTATGTATGTATGTATGTGTGTGTGTGTGTGTGTGTGTGTGTGTGTGTGTGTGTGTGTGTGTGTGTGTGTGTGTGTGTGTGTGTGTGTGTGTGTGTGTGTGTGTGTGTGTATGTGTATGTATGTATGTATGTATGTATGTATGTATGTATGTATGTATGTATGTATGTATGTATGTATGTATGTATGTACAGGACCAGTGAAAAGTTTGGACACACCTACTCATTCAAAAGTTTTTCTTTATTTTATTTTACTATTTTCTACATTGTGGAATAATAGTGAAGACATCAAAACTATGAAATAACACGTGTGGAATCATGTGCTGTAGTAATCAAAAAAGTGTTAAACAAATCAAAAAATATTTTAGATTTTAGGTTCTTCAAATTTACCACCCTTTGCCTTGATGACAGCTTTGCACACTCGTTGACTGGTACTATATATATATACATATATAGAATGTATTTGCAGACTAAGAGACAATTTACGCTTGCTATTGAAAATGTGGTCGGAGGCGTCGTAAGGATGGTGTGACTCAATTGCGGACCTTCCGGAGGCATGCAAAGCCAAATTGAGCTCCGCACCGCATTGCCGTGCACCTCTCAAGTGTTGTAACGATACAGAGGGCTCCGTATAGCTCCGCATTCATATGATTGGTTGACGTTAGCTGAGGGCGGGAGGTCCTGAATAAATACAAATACACTTCCTTGACAACAGATCTGCGAAGCACAAGAAGTAGAAATGCCCTGACTTCTGCAGAAGGCATAACACCATAAATGCTGCTGCAGACGTCGGATTGACCATGCAGCGCCTGGAAAAACGAGGTCCTGAAGAGACCAAACGGAAGCAATCAGGATAAAATGGGGAGAGATCTACCTAAATGTGTCCAATAAAAACTCGTTTTCAAAGCAAAACATTTTCCTTTGCAAAACATTTTTCTACAGTGTGCACTAATGATGTCAGTGCGCAATACCCGATGTTGAGTTCACTGCTCCGTGTTGTGGTTGGGGAGAATTCACACCTCAATATGTCTCTCCTGACATTCAATCCATAAAGATACATCATTTTAAGAGCTGCTGCTTTCCCAGCCCAGGGAGCCTGTATTGTTTCAAACTCTGATCATATATTATAGACAAAGTAAGTCCGGTGGGTAGAAAACACATTTCCAGGAAACTTTCTTAAGTAGGTCTACAACATTGTCCGTTTTAGATATGCCAGACCTTGCCTGTTTCCCAAATCGCAGCCTATTCCCTATAGTGCACTACTTTTGATCAGATCCTCATGGCCCTGGTTAAAAGTAGTGCACTACATAGGGAATAGGCTGCCATTTGGTACACATCCTTGTTTGATCCTGACATCCCAGAAAGGGCTGAGTAATACCTCATGTTGTCGGAGAAGAGGAACAGAATATAAATGACAGTAGGTCCATCAGGGCTTTCAAACTTAAAGATAATTAATTTGACCGGAACATGTCTAATATTGGAAGAATGGGCACTGAGGCTGTAGACTACTGTGTTCTTACAACAAAAACAAAAACTCTAAATAACAGCGGACTATGCTCTCATCTCTTCCACTCTCATCTCTTCCACTCTCATCTCTTCCAATTTTCCAGAGTAATTTGTTTTTCAAAATAACAAGACTTGTTTCCAATGGGTTACAGAAAGGTTCCCAGAAGGCTGCCTCTTTTATAACCCTGCTAGTCATTATATAACAGTGGTGATGTTGTGTCCTCCAGGTGATGTTGTGTTTAAACAGTGGGACTCAGGTGATGTTGTGTTTTAACAGTTGGGACTCAGGTGATGTTGTGTTTTAACAGTGGGACTCCAGGTGTTGTGTTTAACAGTGGGACTCAGGTGTGTTGTGTTTAACAGTGGGACTCAGGTGATGTTGTGTTTAACAGTGGGACTCAGGTGATGGTTTAAACAGACAGTCTCAGGTGATGTTGTGTTGTGTTTTAACAGTGGGACTCCAGGTGATGTTGTGTTTAAACAGTGGGACTCCAGGTGATGTTGTGTTTTAACAGTGGGACTGATGTTGTGTTGTGTTTTAACATTGGGACTCCAGGTGATGTTGTGTTTAAACAGTGGGACTCCAGGTGATGTTGTGTTTTAAACAGTGGGACTCCAGGTGATGTTGTGTTGTGTTTTAACAGTGGGACTCCAGGTGATGTTGTGTTTAACAGTGGGACTCCAGGTGATGTTGTGTTTAACAGTGGGACTCCAGGTGATGTTGTGTTGTGTTTAACAGTGGGACTCCAGGTGGTGTTGTGTTGTGTTTTAACAGTGGGACTCCAGGTGATGTTGTGTTTTAACAGTTTCCAGGTGATGTTGTGTTGTGTTTAACAGTGGGACTCCAGGTGATGTTGGAACAGTGGGACTCCAGGTGATGTTGTGTTTTAACAGTGGGACTCCAGGTGATGTTGTGTTTAACAGTGGGACTCCAGGTGATGTTGTGTTTTAACAGTGGGACTCCAGGTGATGTTGTGTTTAAGTGGGACTCCAGGTTGTTGTGTTTAACAGTGGGACTCCAGGTGTTGTTGTGTTTAACAGTGGGACTCTCCAGGTGATGTTGTGTTGTGTTTTAACAGTGGGACTCCAGGTGATGTTGTGTTTTAACAGTGGGACTCCAGGTGGGACTCCAGGTGATGGTGATGTTGTTTTAACAGTGGGACTCCAGGTGATGTTGTGTTTTAACAGTGGGACTCCAGGTGATGTTGTGTTGTGTTTTAACAGTGGGACTCCAGGTTTGATGTTGTGTTTGTTTAACAGTGGGACTCCAGGTGATGTTGTGTTTAACAGTGGGACTCCAGGTGATGTGTGTTTAACAGTGGGACTCCAGGTGATGTTGTGTGTTTTAACAGTTTAAGGTGATGTTGTGTTTAACAGTGGGACTGGTGATGTTGTGTTTAACAGTGGGACTCCAGGTGATGTTGTTTTTAACAGTGTGTTTTAACAGTGGGACTCCAGGTGATGGTGATGTTGTGTTTAACAGTGGGACTCCAGGTGTGTTGTGTTTTAACAGTGGGACTCAGGACTCCAGGAGAGATGTGTGTTAGTTTTGTGTTAAACATTGGGTCACCCATCTGAGGTTAGCTTGTCTCCAGGTGATGTTGTGTTTAACAGTGGGACTCCAGGTGATGTTGTGTTTAACAGTGGGACTCTAGGTGATGTTGTGTTGTGTTTAACAGTGGGACTCCAGGGAGGGTGTTTAAGTGGGACTCCAGGTGATGTTGTGTTTAACAGTGGGACTCAGGTGATGTTGTTTTAACTTGTTTGATGTTGTGTTTGTTTTAACAGTGGGACTCAGGTGATGTTGTGTTTAACAGGGTCACCCCAGGTCTGTTGTGTTGTGTTTTAACAGTGGGACTCCAGGTGATGTTGTGTTTTAACAGTGGGACTCCAGGTGATGTTGTGTTGTGTTTAACAGTGGGACTGGAGATGTTGTGTTGTTCTTGGGAGTTAGCTCTCTGATGTTGTGTTGTTCACCAGCTCATCGGTTTTAACATTGGGTCACCCATCGGAGGATAGTTTGCTGGAGTCGTGTTCTTGGGTTAGCTCTCGTTGGGTCACCCATCGGAGGGTAGCTTGCTGGAGTCGTGTTCTTGGGTTAGCTCTCGTTGGGTCACCCATCGGAGGGTAGCTTGCTGGAGTCGTGTTCTTGGGTTAGCTCTCGTTGGGTCACCCATCGGAGGGTAGCTTGCTGGAGTCGTGTTCTTGGGTTAGCTCTCGTTGGGTCACCCATCGGAGAAAGTGTCATGTATTATGTTGTACTCTGTTAAGTTTGTACACCGTCAGTTCTGCAGTCTGAATGAGTCTGACATAAGTACATTGGCAGTCACTACAGTGCCTTTGTTAAGACAGGAACCATTTTGTTGCAATATCATTTGGCATATTTGTTCACATATTAGATCAATTTTAATTTAAGCATATTTCTGACGAATACATTAAAATAAAACACATTACACAAAACATTTCCAAATATGTTGATAAATACATGTGGAAATACATTGTAAAATAAATTCTTTAAAGGATTTCAGAATTTACATTAAATACATTTTCTGATGTGTTTAACATGTACTATTTTTTTAAACTAGGCAAGTCAATTAAGAACAAATTCTTATTTTCAATGACGGCCGGGGGATTCAAACCTTTCGGTTACTTGTCCAACGCTCTAACCACTAGGCTACGCTGCCCCCCACTTACTTTATATGATATATACTCAGTGTACAAAGCATTAGGAATACCTTCTTAATATTGAGTTGCACTTCACCCCTTTTCCCTCAGAACAGCCTCAATTCGTCGGTCATGGACTCTACAAGGTGTCGAAAGCGTTCCACAGGGATGCTGGTCCATGTTGACTCTGATGCTTCCCACTGTTGTGTTAAGTTGGCTGGATGTCCTGTGGGTGGTGGACCATTCTTGATAAACATGGGAAACTGTTGAGTGTGAAAAACCCAGCAGCCCCACAGTTCTTGATACACTCAAACCGGTGTGCTTGGCACCTACTACTATACCCCGTTCATTTAAAAATAGCTTCTTTGGACATTTTTATATCATTCACAAATGCATGTTTTCCCCCCAATGGGTTAGGATTAATGAAGAGAGAAGCTACAACAAAGTAGATAGAGGATTACTCTGTCAGGCCGAAGAGGATTTCTAAGGCTTTTAAGTCTAACAAGCAAATTGAAAAAATATAAAAAAAATACATAGAGCAAACAAGCTTCCACGAGCAGGAACTTAGTCACATTCAGCAGAACACTGGCGAGGAGAGGACACCACCTCTTCATAATGAGCACTGAAAGATCTGAGGAGCCTCATCATTTCTGGCTAAATACTGCCCTCTACTGGCTGGATCTAGGTCTCTACAGTCTGCCTCAAAACAAGAGTGTAAATTGACTGTCAGTGGTATGAGTCGCTTTGTTATTGTTGTAGTGTTGACAAAGACTATTTATTATATTGACAAGATAGCCGACTTCCTGTAAACTGCCATAGCTGTGATTTATCTCACATGGAGTAAATCATTTGTTCAACAACAACAAAAAAGAAGGATGATTTACTTTACAGTTTCAACTAGTTTCACGAGATCTAGAATCAGGTTCACACCAGCACATCAGGAACGTAAAGGTTTACATCATTCAAACAAACACAAACGTTATTACTGTTCGCTCCCTGAGCAATAGTAATGGAGTAGACATTAACTCCACCATTGGTCCGTTTGGTAAATCCTATGGGTAAATGAATGGAGTTTTTGAGGGGAGGTTCGGATAAACACCCAAAATAAGGAGTGTGGTAAACACAGATTTAGGAGATCATTTTGTTCTAATGAGATAATCTTCAGCTAACGTAATTTTTAAGCATTTGTGTCATTAAAAACAATAACATAAAGGTTTCATAATTCATAAATGCCATGTTAACTGACTGGTATTATCTCATAGAATAAAACGTATAAGATATCCTAAGCCTTTTCGCTGTTTATTCCAAAAACCTATTCTTTCATCGTGAATTTTCCCATAGGAATGGCTGAACGAACCAGTGGTAACTCATTTCCGGTTTTTAGGACTACAAATTGGCGAGCTCAATTCCCTGGTATATAAATGGTTGTGAAACACCAGCCAATGGCCTAGGATTTAAGGCTCTGTCTATTTCTTAGATGTCGATGCCTAATGACAATGTCTCTGACTTTGTGTCGAATGTCTTTATCTAAGTATGAAACCAACAAAAAAAAAGATATTTTGCAAAAACATTGAATGGTCATTACGGGGAAAACAGAGAGATAATAGTCCACTTTCCCACGCCCTGTATCTGTCAGCTCGCCAAGGCCCTGCGAAGCTGCGCATAGACGGTGCGCCTCTGATGCGGTCGAGCGCCTGAAATAGACTTCCGAAGCGTCGCAATGACGTCACCGTGTCACGTCGTCTGTCACTGTGCGCCATTTTGGATTTTTGAAATGAAATGAAAAAAAAAAAAAAAATCACGGGCATTTCTGTAAAGCCCATATTCACGACTCTAATAACTGTTTCCTTTTTAATAACCTTGTGCTGAAATTACAATTCAAACAACTCTAATCACTATCGGAAGACCCCCTCCCCCTCCCAAAAAAAAAAAGCCAGTTGTGTTGCAGAAAGTGGCAATGGCAGGTAAGGTTGACAACTTTGTAGACGGGGGCCCCCGCATCAGCGCGGCCTAAAAGCATTGCAAGTTTCTTGGCTAACAAGCAACCGAGCAGCTCTGACAATGTGTGCCAAAATGTATACTCCATAGTTAACTAGTTGCTATGTTGAAGTACACATTTAAAGGTGGGAATTAATTCCTCTGTATTTCTATAACATCTGCTCCTATTGTCTTGGCTATTTTATTCACCTTTATTCAATTTGTGATGTTTTGTAGGTGTCGGAGGAGGAACGATTTCCAATGGTGCTTCTCTCAGGTGAAGGGAGCCTTAGACGAAGATGTGGCTGAAGGTAAAGCTCGTTTCCATTTCAACAGATAGATGAACATTTTGAACGTGTATAACGTGTATTTATTGACCTAATCACGGGTGTTTTGTGCATGCTAACGTTAGCAAGCTAGCAACGTGGCTAATACAGATGGTTGCTAGTTCACTATCTAGCTAGCCTGGTGCCTAAGTTGGCAACATTGAAACCTTGTTAATTCGCTAGAACAGTTATAGCAATGGCTATTTAGGGAACTGTCTTGTTAGCTGCAAGTACTATTGTTTTGGCTAGCTAGATGTAGATGGTTGACCCATGTAGTTATTGCAAGCACATGGTAGGTTAACAACAGTTGTTCTCTCTTCACCAGGCAGAACAAGGTCAGATATTTGCTAACTGCATCTGTCACTAAACATGGGCTTTAACTATATAGTTATATACCTATAGCTGTGAAAACACTGCAAGATCTTGTAACAACTGTCAGTGTTGGTGTGAAAGAGAATCATGGATACATTGCCCTGCACACACACCCCTGTTATCAAAGACGGCATTGATCCGGATGGAGCGACACATTGATCTGGCCTGTAAAGGCCTGCTATTGGCTGGTAGTGTGAAGGCTGACAATTATGGTGATGCTGGTCCCTCTGGTTTAAAATAAGGGGTGTCTCAGACATATAGGCTTGCCTTCCTGACTGTACAGTATGATACACACTGTACTGTGCGGGAACCTGTGGAACTAGCTAATCACCTTGGTCTCTCAAAGAGGAAAGATGTATGTTTATGTCTGTACAGGACTATCTTTGCCGCACTACTGTGATACTGATTCTGAAGCTATTCGGTTGTGTCGTTTGGGACTGGGACTACTTGTCGTACTGACATTATATTTTGCACCACAATTAATCGTCTGTTTTTGAAGAAAGGGATTGGTCTGTGTATCTGTTGTGGATTGGCAGGTGGCACACTGGGCTGGGGCATCCCAGGAGAAAGGGCAGGAGGGATACTGCTGTGCTACTGTCAGCTGGTCGTTTCCGGCTCCTCTCCTCCTCACTGCTGCTATGTTATAAATAATCAAGTGGCCTTGCTGTGAGATGTGGCACTAAAAGAGACACAGAGAGAGAGAGAGCTCCCAGCATCACAGGGAGAGAGGGCCCCCAGTATCACGGGGAGAGAGGGCCCCCCAGTATCACGGGGAGAGAGGGCCCCCCAGTATCACGGGGAGAGAGGGCCCCACAGTATCACGGGGAGAGAGGGCCCCACAGTATCACGGGGAGAGAGGGCCCCCAGTATCACGGGGAGAGAGGGCCCCCCAGCATCACAGGGAGAGAGAGAGAGAGCCCCCCAGTATCACGGGGAGAGAGGGCCCCCAGTATCACGGGGAGAGAGGGCCCCCCAGTATCACGGGGAGAGAGGGCCCCCAGCATCACGGGGAGAGAGGGCCCCCAGCATCACGGGAGAGAGAGCCCCCCAGCATCACGGGAGAGAGGAGCCCCCAGTATCACGGGGAGAGAGGGCCCCCAGCATCACGGGAGAGAGGGCCCCCAGTATCACGGGGAGAGAGCCCCCAGTATCACGGGGGAGCCCCCAGTATCACGGGAGGAGAGAGGGCCCCCAGTATCACGCCCCCAGGGGAGAGAGAGCCCCCAGTATCACGGGGAGAGAGGGCCCCCAGCATCACGGGGAGAGAGGGCCTCCCAGCATCACGGGGAGAGAGGGCCTCCCAGCATCACGGGGAGAGAGGGCCTCCCAGCATCACGGGGAGAGAGGGCCTCCCAGCATCACGGGGAGAGAGGGCCTCCCAGCATCACGGGGAGAGAGGGCCTCCCAGCATCACGGGGAGAGAGAGAGAGCCCCCCAGTATCACGGGGAGAGAGGGCCCCCCAGTATCACGGGGAGAGAGAGCCCCCCAGTATCACGGGGAGAGAGAGCCCCCCCAGTATCACGGGGAGAGAGGGCCCCCAGTATCACGGGGAGAGAGAGCCCCCAGTATCAGGGGGAGAGGGCCCCCAGTATCACGGGAGAGAGGCAGTATCACGGGGAGAGAGGGCCCCCAGTATCCCAGTATCACGGGGAGAGAGAGCCCCCCAGCATCACAGCCTCCCAGCATCACGGGGAGAGAGAGCATCACGCCCCCCAGCATCACGGGGAGAGAGAGCCCCCAGCATCACAGGGAGAGAGAGAGCCCCCCCAGCATCACGGGGAAAGAGAGCATCACAGGAGAGAGAGACCCCCCAGCATCAAGGGGATAGAGAGAGAGCCCTCATCCCAGCATCACGGGGAGAGAGGAAGCCCTTCCCAGCATCACAGGGAGAGAGAGCCTCGCCCAGCATCACGGGGAGAGAGAGAGCCTCCACCCCAGCATCACGGGGAGAGAGAGAGCCTCCCAGCCCCAGCATCACGGGGAGAGAGAGCCTCCTCCCCAGCATCACGGGGAGAGAGCCACCCCCCCAGCATCACGGGGAGAGAGAGCCCCCCCAGCAACACGGGGAGAGAGAGCCCCCAGCATGACTGGGGGAGAGAGCAGCCGCCCCCAGCATCACGGGGAGAGAGGGTGCCCCCAGCATGACTGGGGGGGGAGAGAGAGCGCGTCCCCAGCATCACGGGGAGAGAGGGTGCCCAACATCATGGGGAGAGAGGGCCCCCAGCATCATGGGGAGAGAGGGCCCCCTGCATTACAGGGAGAGAGACCTCCCAGCATCACGGGGAGAGAGAGCCCTCCCAGCATCACGGGGAGAGAGAGCCCCCCCAGCATCACGGGGAGAGAGAGCCTCCCAGCATCACGGGGAGAGAGAGCCCCCCCAGCATCACGGGGAGAGAGAGCCCCCCCAGCATCACGGGGAGAGAGAGAGCCCCCATCCCAGCATCACCCCCCCCAGCATCACGGGAGAGAGCCCCCCAGCATCACGGGGAGAGAGAGCCCCCAGCATCACGGGGAGAGAGAGCATCACGGGGAGAGAGAGCCCCCAGCATCACGGGGAGAAGAGAGAGAGAGCCTCCCAGCATCACGGGGAGAGAGAGAGAGCCCCACCCAGCATCACGGGGAGAGAGAGAGCCCTCATCCCAGCATCACGGGAGAGAGGAGCCCTTCCCAGCATCACGGGAGAGAGAGAGCCCCCCCAGCATCACGGGAGAGAGAGCCCCTCCCCAGCATCACGGGAGAGAGAGAGCCCCCCCCAGCATCACGGGGAGAGAGGGCCTCCTCCCCAGCATCACGGGAGAGAGAGCCCCCCCAGCATCACGGGAGAGAGAGAGCCCCCAGCATGACGGGGGGAGAGAGCATCACAGGGAGAGAGGTGCCCCCCCAGCATCACGGGGAGAGAGAGAGCCCCCCAGCATCACGGGGAGAGAGGGTCTCCCAGCATCACGGGGGAGAGAGGCCCCCCAGCATCATGGGGAGAGAGGGCCCCCTGCATCACAGGGAGAGAGCCCTCCCAGCATCACAGGGAGAGAGAAGCCTCCCCCAGCATCACGGGAGAGAGAGCCCCACCAGCATCACAGGGGAGAGAGCCCACCAGCATCACGCCCCCAGCATCACGGGGAGAGAGAGCCCCCAGCATCATCACAGGGAGAGAGAGAGAGCCCCTCCCAGCATCACGGGGGAGAGAGAGAGCCCCCCCAGCATCACGGGGAGGGAGAGAGAGAGCCTCCCCCAGCATCACGGGGGGAGAGAGAGCCCCCCCAGCATCACGGGGAGCATCACGGGAGAGAGAGCCCCCACCAGCATCACAGGGAGAGAGAGAGCCCCTCCCAGCATCACGGGGAGAGAGAGCCCCCCAGCAACACGGTGAGAGAGAGAGCCCCCCCAGCATCACGGGGGAGAGAGCCCTCCCATCCCAGCATCACAGGGGAGAGAGAGCCCCCCCAGCATCACTGGGGGAGCACCACGGGGGCGAGAGGGAGCCCCCAGCATCACTGGGGAGAGAGCACCACCCCCAGCCCAACATCATGGGGAGAGAGGGCCCCCAGCATCATGGGGAGAGAGGGCCCCCAGCATTACAGGGAGAGAGATCTTTCCTGCCACAGTCACCCAGCATCACGGGGAGAGAGAGCCTCCCTAGCATCATGGGGAACAAGCCCCCACATGTTCAGGGAACACTGAAGCATCAGGGGAGAGAGAGCTCCCTCAAGAGAGAGAGCCCCACCCAGCATCACTAAGAGAGAGAGAGCCCCTCCCAGCATCACGGGGAGAGAGGGCCCCCAGTATCACTAGAGAGAGCCCCCAGTTCACGGGGAGAGAGGGCCTCCCCAGCATCAAAGAGAGCCCCCAGCATCACGGGGAGAGAGAGCTCTGCATCACATACTGTCTCAAGCCCCCAGCATCAGGGAATAAATAGAGAGAGCCCCTTGCTCAAGGGGATCTTGCCAGCATCACGGGAGCCCTTAGCTTCACAGGGAGAGAGTGCCTGCAGCATCACGGGATGTCAGCATCATCCTTTAACAGCATCACGGGGAGAGAGCCTACCCCAGCATCTTTATAAGCATGCTACAGGGCTCTGCACTGCCCAGCATGACCATCGGCTTCCAGCATCACAGGGAGGAGGGGGCTTGTGCATCACTGGGTGTTTGAGGTTGACCCCAGCATCAGAGACATATATTAGTTATCTGGGGAAGTTAGCATCACAACAGAAGGGCGTCCCCTGCATCAAAGGACTCCAGCCACCCCCCAGCATCACGGGGAGAGTGTTCTCCCCTACATCACGGGGAAGAGAGAGAGCTGCATCACCGGAGCACCAAGTCATCACCAAAAGGCCCCTTAACAGCTTCTACCCCCAAGCCATCAGACTGCTGAGCTGTACCCAGCATCACGGGGAGAGAGAGAGCACCAAGTCTAGGACCAAAACGGGGAGAGAGGGCCCCTGCCCCCCAGCATCACGGGGAACAGCTCCTACCCCCAAGCCATCAGACTGCTGAGCTGTACCGGAGCACCAAGTCTAGGACCAAAAACAGAGGCCCAGACTTAACAGCTCCTACCCCCAAGCCATCAGACTGCTGAGCTGTACCGGGAGCACCAAGTCTAGGACCAAAATGCCCCTTAGCAGCTCCTAAAGCCCCAGACTGCTGAGCTCACTACCCCTTAACAGCCCTACCCCAGCCATCAGACTGCTGAGCTGTCACCGGGAGCACCAAGTCTAGGACCAAAATGCCCCTTAACAGCTCCTACCCCACAGGGAGAAGCCATCAGACTGCTGAGCTGCGTCACCGGAGCACCAAGTCTAGGACCAAAATGCCCCTTAACAGCTCCTACCCCCACCCCAGCATCAGGACTGCTGAGCTGCATCACTGGGAGCACCAACTCATCAGGGGGACCAAAATGCCCCTTAACAGCTTCTACCCCAAGCCATCAGACTGCTGAGCTGTACCGGAGCACCAAGTCTAGGACCAAAATGCCCCTTCAACAGCTCTCTACCCCAAGCCATCAGACTGCTGAGCTGTAACCGGAGCACCAAGTCTAGGATTCCAAAAGCTGCCCCTTAACAGGCTCTGCTCACCCCCAAGCCATCAGACTTGCTGAGCTGTGTTCAGGCCGGAGCACCAAGTCTAGGACCAAAATGCCCCTTAACAGCTCCTACCCCCAAGCCATCAGACTGCTGAGCTGTACCGGAGCACCAAGTGTGAGCACCAAGTCTAGGACATATATTAGTTATCAACTTAATGTACCAAAGTCTAGGACCAAAGGCTTAACAGCTCCTACCCCCAAGCCATCAGACTGCTGAGCTGTACCGGAGCACCAAGTCTAGGACCAAAATGCCCCTTAACAGCTCCTACCCCCAAGCCATCAGACTGCTGAGCTGTACCGGAGCACCAAGTCTAGGACCAAAATGCCCCTTAACAGCTTCTACCCCCAAGCCATCAGACTGCTGAGCTGTACCGGAGCACCAAGTCTAGGACCAAAATGCCCCTTAACAGCTTCTACCCCCAAGCCATCAGACTGCTGAGCTGTACCGGAGCACCAAGTCTAGGACCAAAATGCCCCTTAACAGCTTCTACCCCCAAGCCATCAGACTGCTGAGCTGTACCGGAGCACCAAGTCTAGGACCAAAATGCCCCTTAACAGCTCCTACGCCCAAGCCATCAGACTCCTGAGCTGTACCGGAGCACCAAGTCTAGGACCAAAATGCCCCTTAACAGCTCCTACCCCCAAGCCATCAGACTGCTGAACAATTAATCAAATCACATGAATTAAAATGACATCCAGCCCCCTCACCTCAACCTCCATCTGACCACAGTGTGACAGTTGAAACACTGATCAATGCACTTGGTCAGCTAAGTTAGACTTGTTTTAGCCTTGGTTTCTCTGTTAGCGCCCCGCAAGCGGTGCCGGAGCACCTAGTCTTGGTCCAAAAGGCTCCTGAACAAATAATCAAATGCCCCCCTCCATTTGTTTTTACACTGCTGGTACTACCTACATGTACAAACTAACTTGACTAAGCTGTACCTCTGCACATTGACTCAGTACTGGTACCCCCTGTATACAGTCTTGTTATTGTTACTTTTTATTTTTATTTTACTTTAGTTTATTTGGTAAATATTTTCTTAACTCTTTCTTGAACAGTAGCAGCAGCGTACGTGATGAGTCAAGAGAGTTAATGCAAAGTGGGTCAGTGCAGATAGTCCAGGTAGCTGGTTGGTCAATGACCTGGTAGCATTATTTATTAGTCTTGTGGCTTGGGGGGTAGAAGATGTTCTGTTGGTCCCAGACTTGGTGCATCGTTTCTGCTATGTGAATGCAGAGAGAATAGTCAATGACCTGGGTGGCTGGAGACTTTAACAATGTTCAGGGCCTTTTCTCTGACACCGCCTGGTATAGATGTTCTGTTGGTCCCAGACTTGGTGCATCGTTTCTGCTATGTGAATGCAGAGAGAGATAGTCAATGACCTGGGTGGCTGGAGACTTTAACAATGTTCAGGGCCTTTCCTCTGACACCGCCTGGTATAGATGTTCTGTTGGTCCCAGACTTGGTGCATCGTTTCTGCTATGTGAATGCAGAGAGAGAATAGTCAATGACCTGGGTGGCTGGAGACTTTATAACAACTTTTGGGGCTTTCCTCTGACACCGCCTGGTATAGAGTGCTTGAATAATAGAGAGCTCTGCCCCAGTGATGTACTGGGTTGTACTCACTACCCTCTGGGGTTCCTTGTGATCAAATGCCAAGCAGTTGCCATACCAAGCGGTGAGGCAGCCGGTCAAGATTTCCTCAATGGTGAAGCTGTGTAACATTTTGATGATCTGAGGACCCATGTCAAATATTTTTCGCCTCCTGGGGGGGGGGTGTTGTCGTGCCTTCTTCACGTCTGTGTTGGTGTGTGTGTGTCTGTGGACCATTATAATTCCTTAGTGATGTGGACACCGAGGATCTCAAAGCTGTCGACCCTCTCCACTACAACCATGTGGATGGGGGCGTGGTCACACCGCTCTCCATTTCCTGTGGTCCACGATCAATCTCCTTTTGTCTTTTTAAGGCGCCATCCAATAGTGAGAGTTAATACTGTGTTTCTGTACTTTTAGTTATTACTTATTGTTTCTAGGCTTGGGCTAATATCACAGCATATGGTATAAACGCTATATTTTGAAATACAGAAGGTATGATTTTTCAATACTGTTTGAAAAATAAGTAGATGTATTTTTAAGTTGAGTATAATTTTCAGAAATCTAGGATGTTAATGGAATTATCCTGCTCAGGGCTCCAGCTATGCATTTGGTTTGCTAAGTGGCTAGATGTGAAGATGAAGCTTCTTGGTTACAACAGAGACATTCAACCCCCTCTTGGTAATAGCATATACTCCGGTATGGTACAGAAACTGTATGAAAATCTGCATACCACCCAACCCTAATTGAACCTCTGGCTGTTGGTTGTTTAAAGGCTGTAGTAAGTCATCTTGGTTGGAACCTCTGGCTGTTGGTTGTTTAAAGGCTGCAGTAAGTCATCTTGGTTGGAACCTCGGCTGTTGGTTGTTTAAATGCTGTAGTAAGTCATCTTGGTTGGAACCTCTGGCTGTTGGTTGTTTAAAGGCTGTAGTAAGTCATCTTGGTTGGAACCTTTGGCTGTTGGTTGTTTAAAGGCTGTATGTAGTAAGTCATCTTGGTTGGAACCTCTGGCTGTTGGTTGTTTAAAGGCTGTAGTAAGGCATCTTGGTTGGAACCTCTGGCTGTTGGTTGTTTAAAGGCTGTATGTAGTAAGTCATCTTGGTTGGAACCTCTGGTTGTTGGTTGTTTAAAGGCTGTAGTAAGTCATCTTGGTTGGAACCTCATAAAGGCTGTAGTAAGTCATCTTGGAACCTCTGGCTGTTGGTTGTTTAAAGGCTGTAGTAAGTCATCTTGGTTGGAACCTCTGGCTGTTGGTTGTTTAAAGGCTGTAGTAAGTCATCTTGGTTGGAACCTCTGGCTGTTGGTTGTTTAAAGGCTGTAGTAAGTCATCTTGGTTGGAACCTTTGGCTGTTGGTTGTTTAAAGGCTGTAGTAAGTCATCTTGGTTGGAACCTCTGGCTGTTGGTTGTTTAAAGGCTGTAGTAAGTCATCTTGGTTGGAACCTCTGGCTGTTGGTTGTTTAAAGGCTGTAACCTGTAGGTCATCTTGGTTGGAACCTCTGGCTGTTGGTTGTTTAAAGGCTGTTGGTTGTTTAAAGTAAAGTCATCTTGGTTGGAACCTTTGGCTGTTGGTTGTTTAAAGGCTGTAGTAGGTCATCTTGGTTGGAACCTCTGGCTGTTGGTTGTTTAAAGGCTGTAGTAGGTCATCTTGGTTGGAACCTCTGGCTGTTGGTTGTTTAAAGGCTGTAGTAGGTCATCTTGGTTGGAACCTCTGGTTGTTTAAAGGCTGTAGTAAGTCATCTTGGTTGGAACCTCTGGCTGTTGGTTGTTTAAAGGCTGTAGTAAGTCATCTTGGTTGGAACCTCTGGCTGTTGGTTGTTTAAAGGCTGTAGTAAGTCATCTTGGTTGGAACCTCTGGCTGTTGGTTGTTTAAAGGCTGTAGTAAGTCATCTTGGTTGGAACCTCTGGTTGTTGGTTGTTTAAAGGCTGTAGTAAGTCATCTTGGTTGGAACCTCTGGCTGTTGGTTGTTTAAAGGCTGTAGTAAGTCATCTTGGTTGGAACCTCTGGTTGTTGATTGTTTAAAGGCTGTATGTAGTAAGTCATCTTGGTTGGAACCTCTGGTTGTTTAAAGGCTGTAGTAGGTCATCTTGGTTGGAACCTCTGGTTGTTTAAAGGCTGTAGTAAGTCATCTTGGTTGGAACCTCTGGTTGTTGGTTGTTTAAAGGCTGTATGTAGTAAGTCATCTTGGTTGGAACCTCTGGTTGTTGGTTGTTTAAAGGCTGTAGTAAGTCATCTTGGTTGGAACCTCTGGCTGTTGGTTGTTTAAAGGCTGTAGTAAGTCATCTTGGTTGGAACCTCTGGTTGTTGGTTGTTTAAAGGCTGTAGTAAGTCATCTTGGTTGGAACCTCTGGCTGTTGGTTGTTTAAAGGCTGTAGTAAGTCATCTTGGTTGGAACCTCTGGCTGTTGGTTGTTTAAAGGCTGTAGTAAGTCATCTTGGTTGGAACCTCTGGTTGTTGGTTGTTTAAAGGCTGTAGTAAGTCATCTTGGTTGGAACCTCTGGCTGTTGGTTGTTTAAAGGCTGTAGTAAGTCATCTTGGTTGGAACCTCTGGTTGTTGATTGTTTAAAGGCTGTAGTAGGTCATCTTGGTTGGAACCTCTGGCTGTTGGTTGTTTAAAGGCTGTAGTAAGTCATCTTGGTTGGAACCTCTGGCTGTTGGTTGTTTAAAGGCTGTAGTAAGTCATCTTGGTTGGAACCTCTGGTTGTTGATTGTGTTTAGAGCTGTGTTGTGAATACAGTATCTGCTGTAGGGCCATATAAATATATATTTTTTTGTGGCCTGATTCCATTTTCTCCATTTTTGGGGCAACATTTTGTATGTGTTCCATTCAGAGGATGAATGGGCAAGACAAAAGATGCCTTTGAAAGGGGTATGGTAGTAGGTGTCAGGTGCACTGGTTTGTGTCAAGAACTGCAACACTGCTGGGGTTTTCACACTCAACGGTCTCAACTCAATATTAGGCAGGTGTTCCTAATGTTTTGTACACTCTGTGTATATACACTGCATTCGGAAAGTATTCAAACCCCTTGACTTTTTACACATTTTGTTACGTATTCTTATTCTAAAATTAATTGATTCAATATTTATTTAATCTACACGCACTACTCCTTAATGACAAAGCAATAGCAGGTTTTTACAAATGTTTACAAATGTATTCCTTTTACTTAAGTAATTCAGACCCTTTGTAAATGAGATTTGGATTTGAGCTCAGGTGCATCCTGTTTCCATTGATCATCCTTGATGTTTCTACAACTTCATTGTATTCAACCTGTGGTAAATTCAAATGATTGGACATGATTTGGAAAAGGCACACACCTGTCTATATAAGGTCCCACAGTTGACAGTGCATGTCAGAGCAGCAAAAACCAAGCCATGAGGTGGAAGGAATTGTCCCTATAGCTCCAAAACAGGATTGTGTCGAGGCACAGATCTGGGGAAAGGTACCAAAAATTGTCTGCAGCATTGAAGGTCCACAAGAACACCGTGGCCTCCATCATTCTTAAATGGAAGAAGTTTGGAACCACCAAGACTCTTCCTAGAGCTGGGTGCCCGGCCAAACTGAGCAATCAGGGGAGAAGGGCCTTGGTCAGGGAGGTGGTCCTTCTGGTGGTCCTTCTGTAGCTCAGTTGGTAGAGCATGGCGCTTGTAACGCCAGGGTAGTGGGTTCGATTCCCGGGACCACCCATACGTAGAATGTATGCACACATGACTGCAAGTCGCTTTGGATAAAAGCGTCTGCTAAATGGCATATATATATATATATTTTTAGGTGACCAAGAACCCGATAGTCACTCTGACAAAGCTCCAGACTTCCTCTGTGGAGATGGGAGAACCTTCCAGAAGTACAACCATCTTTGCACAGCAATCCAGCAATCAGGCCTTTATGGTAGTGGCCAGACGGAAGCCACTCCTCAGTAAAAGGCAGATGACAGCCCGCTTGGTTTGCCAGAAAGGCACCTAAAGACTCTCAAACCATGAGAAACCAGCTGCTCTGGTCTGATGAAAGCAAGATTGAACTCTCTGGCCTGAATGTCAAGCGTCGCGTCTGGAGGAAACCTGGCACCATCCCTACGGTGAAGCATGGTGGTGGTGGCAGCATCATGTTGTGGGGATGATTTTCAGCAGCAGGGACTGAGAGACTAGTCAGGATTGAGGCAAAGATGAAAGGAACAAAGTACAGAGAGGTCCTTGATGAAAACCTGCTCAGGACCTCAGACTGGGATGAGGGTTCACATTCCAACAGGACAAAGACCCTAAGCACTCAGTCAAGACAATGCAAGTGTGGCTTCGGGACAAGATTCTGAATGCTCTTAAGTTGCCCAGCCAGAGCCCGATCGAACATCTCTGGAGAGACCTAAAAATAGCTGTACAGCGACGCTCCCCATCAAACCAGACCGATTGATAGGATCTGCAGAGAAGAATGGGAGAAACTCCCCAAATACAGGTGTGCCAAGCTTGTAGGGTCATACCCTAGAAGACTCAAGGCTGTAATCGCTGCCAAAAGTTCTGCAACAAAGTACTGACTGAGTAAAGGGTCTGAATACCTGTTTTCGTTTTGTGATTATGGAGTATTCTGTGTAGATTGAAGATGAAAACGTGATGAAAGATGAAAAAGCCTACTTCTTGTATCAAGCATATTACGTATTTATCAGGAGACGAGCATGGCACATGGTTGTTTTGTCTTGCTGTGAGGCCAAGTATCCCACTGAGCTGCTAGTGTTGTTGCAGTGGGTTCTCCTCCCGGCACAGCCACCCCTCATAGCCTGGTTCCTCTCTAGGTTTCTTCGTAGGTTCTGGCCTTTCTAGGGAGTTTTTCCTAGCCACCGTGCTTCTACCTCTGCATTGCTTGCTGTTTGGGGTTTTAGGCTGGGTTTCTGTACAGCACTTTGAAATATCAGCTGATGTACGAAGGGCTATATAAATACATCTGATTTGATTTGGCTGTTTTGTGTTGTCATTATTCCCCCAGTGAGCTGCTAGTGTTGTTGCAGTGGGTTGTGTTGTCATTATTCCCCCAGTGAGCTGCTCGTGTTGTTGCAGTGGGTTGTGTTGTCATTATTCCCCCAGTGAGCTGCTCGTGTTGTTTTGTGTTGTCATTATTCCCCAGTTAGCTGCTAGTGTTGTTGCAGTGGGTTGTGTTGTCATTATTCCCCCAGTGAGCTGCTAGTGTTGTTTTGTGTTGTCATTATTCCCCAGTGAGCTGCTTGTGTTGTTTTGTGTTGTAATTATTCCCCAGTGAGCTGCTTGTGTTGTTGCAGTGGGTTGTGTTGTCGTTATTCCCCCAGTGAGCTGCTTGTGTTGTTGCAGTGGGTTGTGTTGTCGTTATTCCCCAGTTAGCTGCTAGTGTTGTTGCAGTGGGTTGTGTTGTCATTATTCCCCAGTGAGCTGCTAGTGTTGTTGCAGTGGGTTGTGTTGTCATTATTCCCCCAGTGAGCTGCTAGTGTTGTTTTGTGTTGTCATTATTCCCCCAGTGAGCTGCTAGTGTTGTTGTTGCAGTGGGTTGTGTTGTCGTTATTCCCCAGTGAGCTGCTTGTGTTGTTGCAGTGGGTTGTGTTGTCATTATTCCCCAGTGAGCTGCTAGTGTTGTTGCAGTGGGTTGTGTTGTCATTATTCCCCAGTGAGCTGCTAGTGTTGTTGCAGTGGGTTGTGTTGTCATTATTCCCCAGTGAGCTGCTAGTGTTGTTGCAGTGGGTTGTGTTGTCATTATTCCCCAGTGAGCTGCTAGTGTTGTTGCAGTGGGTTGTGTTGTCATTATTCCCCAGTGAGCTGCTAGTGTTGTTGCAGTGGGTTGTGTTGTCATTATTCCCCCAGTGAGCTGCTAGTGTTGTTGCAGTGGGTTGTGTTGTCATTATTCCCCCAGTGAGCTGCTAGTGTTGTTGCAGTGGGTTGTGTTGTCATTATTCCCCCAGTGAGCTGCTAGTGTTGTTGCAGTGGGTTGTGTTGTCATTATTCCCCCAGTGAGCTGCTAGTGTTGTTGCAGTGGGTTGTGTTGTCATTATTCCCCCAGTGAGCTGCTAGTGTTGTTGCAGTGGGTTGTGTTGTCATTATTTCCCCTAGTGAGCTGCTAGT
The DNA here is from genome assembly GCF_023373465.1 of Oncorhynchus keta. Classification (NCBI taxonomy): domain Eukaryota; kingdom Metazoa; phylum Chordata; class Actinopteri; order Salmoniformes; family Salmonidae; genus Oncorhynchus; species Oncorhynchus keta. The sequence goes on along the minus strand of NW_026285650.1, from coordinate 36,387 downwards.
GTTGTTGCAGTGGGTTGTGTTGTCATTATTCCCCCAGTGAGCTGCTAGTGTTGTTGCAGGGGTTGTGTTGTCATTATTCCCCCCAGTGAGCTGCTAGTGTTGTTGCAGTGGGTTGTGTTGTCATTATTCCCCCCAGTGAGCTGCTAGTGTTGTTGCAGTGGGTTGTGTTGTCATTATTCCCCCAGTGAGCTGCTAGTGTTGTTTTGTGTTGTCATTATTCCCCCAGTGAGCTGCTAGTGTTGTTGCAGTGGGTTGTGTTGTCATTATTCCCCAGTGAGCTGCTAGTGTTGTTGCAGTGGGTTGTGTTGTCATTATTCCCCCAGTGAGCTGCTAGTGTTGTTTTGTGTTGTCATTATTCCCCCCAGTGAGCTGCTTGTGTTGTTGCAGTGGGTTGTGTTGTCGTTATTCCCCAGTGAGCTGCTTGTGTTGTTGCAGTGGGTTGTGTTGTCGTTATTCCCCAGTGAGCTGCTAGTGTTGTTGCAGTGGGTTGTGTTGTCATTATTCCCCAGTGAGCTGCTAGTGTTGTTGCAGTGGGTTGTGTTGTCATTATTCCCCAGTGAGCTGCTAGTGTTGTTGCAGTGGGTTGTGTTGTCATTATTCCCCCAGTGAGCTGCTAGTGTTGTTGCAGTGGGTTGTGTTGTCATTATTCCCCAGTGAGCTGCTAGTGTTGTTGCAGTGGGTTGTGTTGTCATTATTCCCCCAGTGAGCTGCTAGTGTTGTTGCAGTGGGTTGTGTTGTCATTATTCCCCCAGTGAGCTGCTAGTGTTGTTGCAGTGGGTTGTGTTGTCATTATTCCCCCAGTGAGCTGCTAGTGTTGTTGCAGTGGGTTGTGTTGTCATTATTCCCCCAGTGAGCTGCTAGTGTTGTTGCAGTGGGTTGTGTTGTCATTATTCCCCCAGTGAGCTGCTAGTGTTGTTGCAGTGGGTTGTTGTCATTATTCCCCCAGTGAGCTGCTAGTGTTGTTGCAGTGGGTTGTGTTGTCATTATTCCCCCAATGAGCTGCTAGTGTTGTTGCAGTGGGTTGTGTTGTCATTATTCCCCCAGTGAGCTGCTAGTGTTGTTGCAGTGGGTTGTGTTGTCGTTATTCCCCCAGTGAGCTGCTAGTGTTGTTGCAGTGGGTTGTGTTGTCATTATTCCCCCAGTGAGCTGCTAGTGTTGTTGCAGTGGGTTGTGTTGTCATTATTCCCCCAGTGAGCTACTAGTGTTGTTGCAGTGGGTTTTGTTGTCATTATTCCCCCAGTGAGCTGCTAGTGTTGTTGCAGTGGGTTGTGTTGTCATTATTCCCCCAGTGAGCTGCTAGTGTTGTTGCAGTGGGTTGTGTTGTCATTATTCCCCCAGTGAGCTGCTAGTGTTGTTGCAGTGAGTTGTGTTGTCATTATTCCCCCAGTGAGCTGCTAGTGTTGTTGCAGTGGGTTGTGTTGTCATTATTCCCCCCAGTGAGCTGCTAGTGTTGTTGCAGTGGGTGCTACAGTACAGGATGACGTGTGCCTGATAGGGTTCAGGCCTATACTGAGAGGGGGATGTTCATTAGGCCCCGCTCTTTATAATATGATTGAAAACCCCACTGCTACATCAGACTGGTCATCAATGATATTGATCATGTTTTTGTTTTGTGACGTAGACCTAACCCGTGTTATAGTGTGTCTTAAGTTCAGGTTTATTTATCATTATTTTTTTACATATGCAAAAAAAAAAACAGCCGACAGGAAGTGTTACACACTCATGACCTTGTTGTTGTTGTTGTCTCTCTCTCAGCCGACATAGAAGTGTCACACACTCATGACCTTGTTGTTGTTGTCTATCTCAGCCGACATAGAAGTGTTACACACTCATGACCTTGTTGTTGTTGTCTCTCTCTCAGCCGACATAGAAGTGTTACACACTCATGACCTTGTTGTTGTTGTTGTTGTCTCTCTCTCAGTTGTTACACACTCCTTGTTGTTGTTGTCTCTCTCTCAGCCGACATAGAAGTGTTACACACTCATGACCTTGTTGTTGTTGTTGTCTCTCTCTCAGCCGACATAGAAGTGTTACACTCATGACCTTGTTGTTGTTGTCTCTCTCTCAGCCGACATAGAAGTGTTACACACTCATGACCTTGTTGTTGTTGTCTCTCTCAGCCGACATAGAAGTGTTACACACTCATGACCTTTTTGTTGTTGTCTCTCTCTCAGCCGACATAGAAGTGTTACACACTCATGACCTTGTTGTTGTTGTCTCTCTCTCAGCCGACATAGAAGTGTTACACACTCATGACCTTGTTGTTGGTGTCTCTCTCTCAGCCGACATAGAAGTGTTACACACTCATGACCTTGTTGTTGTTGTTGTCTCTCTCAGCCGACATAGAAGTGTTACACACTCATGACCTTTTTGTTGTTGTTGTTGTTGTTGTCTCTCTCAGCCGACATAGAAGTGTTACACACTCATGACCTTGTTGTTGTTGTCTCTCTCAGCCGACATAGAAGTGTTACACACTCATGACCTTGTTGTTGTCTCTCTCTCAGCCGACATAGAAGTGTTACACACTCATGACCTTGTTGTTGTTGTCTCTCTCTCAGCCGACATAGAAGTGTTACACACTCATGACCTTGTTGTTGTTGTCTCTCTCTCAGCCGACATAGAAGTGTTACACACTCATGACCTTGTTGTTGTTGTCTCTCTCAGCCGACATAGAAGTGTTACACACTCATGACCTTGTTGTTGTCTCTCTCTCAGCCGACATAGAAGTGTTACACACTCATGACCTTGTTGTTGTTGTTGTCTCTCTCAGCCGACATAGAAGTGTTACACACTCATGACCTTGTTGTTGTCTCTCTCAGCCGACATAGAAGTGTTACACACTCATGACCTTGTTGTTGTCTCTCTCTCAGCCGACATAGAAGTGTTACACACTCATGACCTTGTTGTTGTTGTCTCTCTCAGCCGACATAGAAGTGTTACACACTCATGACCTTGTTGTTGTTGTCTCTCTCTCAGCCGACATAGAAGTGTTACACACTCATGACCTTGTTGTTGTTGTTGTCTCTCTCTCAGCCGACATAGAAGTGTTACACACTCATGACCTTGTTGTTGTTGTCTCTCTCTCAGCCGACATAGAAGTGTTACACACTCATGACCTTGTTGTTGTTGTCTCTATCTCAGCCGACATAGAAGTGTTACACACTCATGACCTTGTTGTTGTTGTTGTCTCTCTCTCAGCCGACATAGAAGTGTTACACACTCATGACCTTGTTGTTGTTGTCTCTCTCTCAGCCGACATAGAAGTGTTACACACTCATGACCTTTTGTTGTTGTCTCTCTCTCAGCCGACATAGAAGTGTTACACACTCATGACCTTGTTGTTGTTGTCTCTCTCTCTCAGCCGACATAGAAGTGTTACACACTCATGACCTTGTTGTTGTTGTCTCTCTCTCAGCCGACATAGAAGTGTTACACACTCATGACCTTGTTATTGTTGTCTCTCTCAGCCGACATAGAAGTGTTACACACTCATGACCTTGTTGTTGTTGTCTCTCTCTCAGCCGACATAGAAGTGTTACACACTCATGACCTTGTTGTTGTTGTTGTTGTTGTCTCTCTCTCAGCCGACATAGAAGTGTTACACACTCATGACCTTGTTGTTGTTGTCTCTCTCTCAGCCGACATAGAAGTGTTACACACTCATGACCTTGTTGTTGTTGTCTCTCTCAGCCGACATAGAAGTGTTACACACTCATGACCTTGTTGTTGTTGTCTCTCTCTCAGCCGACATAGAAGTGTTACACACTCATGACCTTGTTGTTGTTGTCTCTCTCTCAGCCGACATAGAAGTGTTACACACTCATGACCTTGTTGTTGTTGTTGTTGTCTCTCTCAGCCGACATAGAAGTGTTACACACTCATGACCTTGTTGTTGTTGTCTCTATCTCAGCCGACATAGAAGTGTTACACACTCATGACCTTGTTGTTGTTGTCTCTCTCAGCCGACATAGAAGTGTTACACACTCATGACCTTGTTGTTGTTGTTGTTGTCTCTCTCAGCCGACATAGAAGTGTTACACACTCATGACCTTGTTGTTGTTGTCTCTCTCAGCCGACATAGAAGTGTTACACACTCATGACCTTGTTGTTGTTGTTGTCTCTCTCAGCCGACATAGAAGTGTTACACACTCATGACCTTGTTGTTGTTGTCTCTCTCTCAGCCGACATAGAAGTGTTACACACTCATGACCTTGTTGTTGTTGTTGTCGTCTCTCTCAGCCGACATAGAAGTGTTACACACTCATGACCTTGTTGTTGTTGTCTCTCTCTCAGCCGACATAGAAGTGTTACACACTCATGACCTTGTTGTTGTTGTTGTTGTCTATCTCAGCCGACATAGAAGTGTTACACACTCATGACCTTGTTGTTGTTGTTGTCTCTATCTCAGCCGACATAGAAGTGTTACACACTCATGACCTTGTTGTTGTTGTCCCTCTCAGCCGACATAGAAGTGTTACACACTCATGACCTTGTTGTTGTTGTCTCTATCTCAGCCGACATAGAAGTGTTACACACTCATGACCTTGTTGTTGTTGTCTCTCTCAGCCGACATAGAAGTGTTACACACTCATGACCTTGTTGTTGTTGTCTCTCTCAGCCGACATAGAAGTGTTACACACTCATGACCTTGTTGTTGTTGTCTCTCTCTCAGCCGACATAGAAGTGTTACACACTCATGACCTTGTTGTTGTTGTCTCTCTCTCAGCCGACATAGAAGTGTTACACACTCATGACCTTGTTGTTGTTGTCTCTCTCTCAGCCGACATAGAAGTGTTACACACTCATGACCTTGTTGTTGTTGTTGTTGTTGTCTCTCTCTCAGCCGACATAGAAGTGTTACACACTCATGACGTTGTTGTTGTTGTCTCTCTGTCTCTCTTGTCTCAGCCGACATAGAAGTGTTACACACTCATGACCTTGTTGTTGTTGTTGTCTCTCTCTCAGCCGACATAGAAGTGTTACACACTCATGACCTTGTTGTTGTTGTCTCTCTCTCAGCCGACATAGAAGTGTTACACACTCATGACCTTGTTGTTGTTGTCTCTCTCTCAGCCGACATAGAAGTGTTACACACTCATGACCTTGTTGTTGTTGTTGTCTCTCTCAGCCGACATAGAAGTGTTACACACTCATGACCTTGTTGTTGTTGTCTCTCTCTCTCAGCCGACATAGAAGTGTTACACACTCATGACCTTGTTGTTGTTGTTGTTGTTGTCTCTCTCTCAGCCGACATAGAAGTGTTACACACTCATGACCTTGTTGTTGTTGTCTCTCTCTCAGCCGACATAGAAGTGTTACACACTCATGACCTTGTTGTTGTTGTCTCTATCTCAGCCGACATAGAAGTGTTACACACTCATGACCTTGTTGTTGTTGTCTCTCAGCCGACATAGAAGTGTTACACACTCATGACCTTGTTGTTGTTGTCTCTCTCTCAGCCGACATAGAAGTGTTACACACTCATGACCTTGTTGTTGTTGTCTCTCTCTCAGCCGACATAGAAGTGTTACACACTCATGACCTTGTTGTTGTTGTCTCTCTCTCAGCCGACATAGAAGTGTTACACACTCATGACCTTGTTGTTGTTGTCTCTCTCTCAGCCGACATAGAAGTGTTACACACTCATGACCTTGTTGTTGTTGTCTCTCTCAGCCGACATAGAAGTGTTACACACTCATGACCTTGTTGTTGTTGTCTCTCTCAGCCGACATAGAAGTGTTACACACTCATGACCTTGTTGTTGTTGTCTCTCTCAGCCGACATAGAAGTGTTACACACTCATGACCTTTGTTGTTGTTGTTGTCTCTCTCAGACCTTGTTGTCTCTCTCTCAGCCGACATAGAAGTGTTACACACTCATGACCTTGTTGTTGTTGTCTCTCTCTCAGCCGACATAGAAGTGTTACACACTCATGACCTTGTTGTTGTTGTCTCTCTCTCAGCCGACATAGAAGTGTTACACACTTGACCTTGTTGTTGTTATTCTCTCTCAGAACTACTAGAAGTGTTACAACTCATGACCTTGTTGTTGTTGTCTTCTCAGCCGACATAGAAGTGTTACACACTCATGACCTTGTTGTTGTTGTCTCTCAGCCGAAAACAAGTGTTACACACTCATGACCTTGTTAATTGTTGTCTCTCTAATCTACAAACATAGAAGTGTTACACACTTGACCTTGTTTTTTGTCTCTTTGTCTGGTTGTGACATAGAAGTGTTACTAATCATGACCTGTTTATTTCTTTCTCAGCCGACATAGAAGTGTTACACACTCATGACCTTGTTGTTGTTGTCTCTCTCAGCCGACATAGAAGTGTTACACACTCATGACCTTGTTGTTGTTGTCTCTCTAACAACATAGAAGTGTTACACACTCATGACCTTGTTGTTGTTGTCTCTCTCTCAGCCGACATAGAAGTGTTACACACTCATGACCTTGTTGTTGTTGTCTCTCTCAGCCGACATAGAAGTGTTACACTCATGACCTTGCGTTGTTCATGGTTGTTGTGTTGTCTCTCTCTCAGCCGACATAGAAGTGTTACACACTCATGACCTTGTTGTTGTCTCTCTCTCAGCCGACATAGAAGTGTTACACACTCATGACCTTGTAAAGGTTGTTGTCTCCTCTCAGCCGACATAATCTCAACGGTTGAGTTTAACTATTCTGGAGAACTACTAGCGACGGGGAGACAAAGGAGGTATCATAAAGTCCATTTTTTTACGGGAACAAGAGGTCAGTTAACTATCAAACAGACATAAATCAATAGAAGAAAAAAAATGTTTAAGACTAAAACGCACCTTGAAAACAACATTAGTCGGCCACCTTTTAATGGAGCATAATGTACAAAATCGTATTATTATTTTTTTTTTAAGTGCATTTTTGTGGTGGTTGTGAAATATAGTCGTACTAATAATGAGCTGGGTTTATTTCTTTCAGAGTAAAAACCGTCCTCATTCCAGAGGGAATACAATGTGTACAGCACTTTCCAGAGCCATGAACCCGAGTTGACTATTTGAAAAGCTTAGAAATCGAGGAGAAAATTAACAAAATAAGATGGTTACCTCAACAAACAGTGAACACTCTCTGCTCTCAAGATCGGTAAGTCAGAAGGGCTCTCGTAATATTTCTGATTGCGTTTAGGTCAAGGTGATGACTCTTCAGCACCACAGACATGTAAGAAACTGCACTGAATATTGAACTGTAAAGATCAAGATTATTAACCTCTGAAGGGAAATGTCCTGTATTACCAAATCCATGAGAGTTAAACCACCACACAAGTCAAGGTTGTATCATAAAGTCCATTTTTTTATTATATGAGCTTCACTTAAGCTGTGACTCTCAGATCAATTCAGTGTCTATAAAGGACATGTAATAGTGAGCCTCTGAGAGTCCTTAGTTCCTAGTATCATTTATAGATCAAGACACACACACCTCTGAACTCACATGTAAAGTAACAGATCTTAGGAACATTGCACAAAAGATAAGGGCAGCCTTAGAAGGGACATGTTAGTTTAGCCTCTTAGGAGGTTCTATTCTCATTCTAGATCCAAGATAAAACATTACCTCAGAAGGGACATGTAATAATCAGTTGCCTCTTAGGCTATTTACTCCCATCAAATACAGGGCAACCTCAGAAGGGACATGTAATAGTGAGCCTCTTAGGTCATATACTAGATCAAGATAAGGTCAACCTCAGAAGGGACATGTAATAGTGAGCCTCTTAGGCTATTTACTAGATCAAGATAAGGTCAACCTCAGAAGGGACATGTAATAGTGAGCCTCTTAGGCTATATACTAGATCAAGATAAGGTCAACCTCAGAAGGGACATGTAATAGTGAGCCTCTTAGGCTATATACTAGATCAAGATAAGGGGACAACCTCTTAGGCTATATACTAGAGGTCAACCTCAGAAGGGACATGTAATAGTGAGCCTCTTAGGCTATATACTAGATCAAGATAAGGGCAACCTCAGAAGGGACATGTAATAGTGAGCCTCTTAGGCTATATACTAGATCAAGATAAGGGCAACCTCAGAAGGGACATGTAATAGTGAGCCTCTTAGGCTATATACTAGATCAAGATAAGGTCAGGCCTCAGTAGGGACATGTAATAGTGAGCCTCTTAGGCTATATACTAGATCAAGATAAGGTCAACCTCAGAAGGGACATGTAATAGTGAGCCTCTTAGGCTATATACTAGATCAAGATAAGGTCAACCTCAGAAGGGACATGTAATAGTGAGCCTCTTAGGCTATATACTAGATCAAGATAAGGTCAACCTCAGAAGGGACATGTAATAGTGAGCCTCTTAGGCTATATACTAGATCAAGATAAGGTCAACCTCAGAAGGGACATGTAATAGTGAGCCTCTTAGGCTATATACTAGATCAAGATAAGGTCAACCTCAGAGGGGACATACAACAGTTCCAGACACATTCCCATAAGAAGACAAGCCTGACCTCTCCCCTCTCTGGGGTCCAAGTAACTTTTCCCCCCAAATAAGCATTATTATGTAAATGAAACATCTTATTTATCAATGTTAACAAACTCATTCTGATTCTGCTGCCACACTCCTTCCTCTGAAGTGTTTTGACAGACGGAAAGGCCAAGGATGACTGTAAACCTGTGCTATAGCACACTGACATGGCCTTTTTCCCAACCCAGACAAAACCATCAAGCTGTGGAAAATCAGCCAACGGGACAAAAGAGCAGAAGGCTACAACTTGAAAGACGAGGATGGAAGACTGAGAGATCCTTTCAGAATCACGTCGTTACGGGTATGTCTCCTCTCGTTCATCACCGTTTACCTGGTATAGTTTTGAATGATCCCGTTCAGGGAAATATTATAAATTTTACCCCCTTTTCTCCCCAATTTCGTGGTATCCAATTGTTAGTAGTTACTATCTCGTCTCATCGCTACAACTCCCGTACGGGCTCGGGAGAGACGAAGGTCGAAACAGAACCCAACCAAGCCTCACTGCTTCTTAACACAGCGCTCATCCAACCCGGAAGCCAGCCGCACCAATGTGTCGGAGGAAACACCGTGCACCTGCCGACCTGGATAGCGTGCACTGCGCCCGGCCCGCCACAGGAGTCGCTAGTGAGCGATGAGACAAGGATATCCCTACCGGCCAAACCCTCCCCTAACCCGGACAACGCTGGGCCAATTGTGCGTCACCCCATGGAGCCTGGGCTCGAACCCAGAGTCTCTGGTGGCACAGCGATGCAGTGCCTTAGACCACTGCGTCACCCGGGAGGCCCTCCGTTCAGGGAAATAAATAAATAAAAAACACAAAGAACAAGGTAAAGTATTTGGAGTGAAAATGTGATGGAGAAAATACACGGCACCGGTGACGGTCTGATATGAACCTGCCGTTCGTTCTCCATCCGTTTAGGCAGTGTGTTTTAGCAACCGGTCGCCGTTAGCCGTTCTGACTGCTGACATTTTCACTAGTTTTGACAAGTAGAATCAGTTCGCACTCGGTTCGCAAATTACATCAAATCAAAAATCAAATGTATTTATAAAGCCCTTCGTACATCAGCTGATATCTCAAAGTGCTGTACAGAAACCCAGCCTAAAACTCCCAAACAGCAAGCAATGCAGGTGTAGAAGCACGGTGGCTAGGAAAAACTCCCTAGAAAGGCCAAAACCTAGAGAGGAACCAGGCTATGTGGGGTGGCCAGTCGTCTTCTGGCTGTGCCGGGTGGAGATTATAACAGAACATGGCCAAGATGTTCAAATGTTCACAATGTTCAAATGTGCCACACCCCCCCTCCGTGACTCCTTCCACACCCCCCCTCCGTGTCTCCTTCCACACCCCCTCCGTGACTCCTTCCACCCCCCTCCGTGTCTCCTTCCACCCTTCACCCCTCCGTGTCTCCTTCCACACCCCACCTTGCCACAGCCCCCTCCGTGACTCCTTCCACCACCCCCTCCGTGACTCCTTCCACACCCCCCCTCCGTGACTCCTTCCACCACCCCCCTCTGTGACTCCTTCCACAGCCCCCTCCGTGACTCCTTCCACAGCCCCCTCCGTGACTCCTTCCACAGCCCCCTCCGTGACTCCTTCCACAGCCCCCTCCGTGACTCCTTCCACCCCCCTCCGTGACTCCTTCCACCACCCCGTGACTTGCCACAGCCCCCCCCGTGACTCCTTCCACCACCCCGTCTTGCCACAGCCCCCTCCGTGACTCCTTCCACCACCCCGCCTTGCCACAGCCCCCCTCCGTGACTCCTTCCACCACCCCCTTGCCACAGCCCTCCGCCTCCTTCCACACCCCCCTCCGTGACTTGCCACAGCCCCCTCCGTGACTCCTTCCACCACCCCAGCCTTGCCACAGCCCCCTCCGTGACTCCTTCCACCACCCCGCCTTGCCACAGCCCCCCTCCGTGACTCCTTCCACCACCCCGCCTTGCCACAGCCCCCCTCCGTGACTCCTTCCACCACCCCGCCTTGCCACAGCCCCCCTCCGTGACTCCTTCCACCACCCCGCCTTGCCACAGCCCGAACCCAAAACGGACCGAACTGTAATCCATTAATGATCCCTTAGTTTAATTTGTCTTTTAAATACATATTTTAATAATTCTCCTCTGCTGCTAAATTGTTGAGGCCCCCAAAAATCTGGAACATTAAATCATATTTCTGCCCTTCTTTGAAGAGGCTGGAACTGTCCACACTTACATTTCCTCTGCCGACAAGACTAGTGACGAACAGCAAATCAGACAACGCCATAGTAACACGTGAAACTGTTGAGCGTGAGAAACCCAGCAGCGTTGCAGTTCCAGACTCAAACCGGTGCGCCTGGCGCCTACGGACATAGCTCGTTCAGGGGCACTTCAATATTTTGTCTTCACCCTCATATTTTAGTCAAGTATCAATATAATATTGCGATATGTAACTGACCCCCCCTCTACTTTACTACTACATATATTTGTCATCTTCAGAAAAGGAGCGAACTGCAGGGTTTTTAAAGGTGGTATATCGTCATAATAAAAGGGTTCTTTGTTGTAGGTGCCTGTGCTGCTGCCTATGGACCGGATGGTGGAGGCTAGTCCGAGGAGGATATTCGCTAACGCACACACATATCACATCAATTCTATCTCTGTAAACAGTGATCACGAAACGTACCTTTCAGCTGATGACCTCAGGGTTAACCTCTGGCATTTAGAAATCACAGATAGAAGTTTTAGTATCCTTTTTTAATCACAAAACATACGCAACATGTATTTCATTTAAATGGGAAGATTTGTGTGTGTGTGTGTTTACCTGTGTGTGTGTTTACCTGTGTGTGTGTGTGTGTCTACCTGCGTGTGTGTGTCTACCTGCGTGTGTGTGTCTACCTGCGTGTGTGTACCTGTGTGTGTGTGTCTACCTGTGTGTACCTGTGTGTGTGTGTCTACCTGTGTGTGTGTGTCTACCTGTGTGTGTGTGTCTACCTGCGTGTGTGTGTCTACCTGCGTGTGTGTGTCTACCTGCGTGTGTGTGTCTACCTGCGTGTGTGTGTCTACCTGCGTGTGTGTGTCTACCTGTGTGTGTGTCTACCTGTGTGTGTGTGTCTACCTGTGTGTGTGTGTGTGTGTGTGTGTGAGTGTGTGTGTGTACGTGTGTCTACGTGTGTCTACGTGTGTCTACGTGTGTCTACGTGTGTCTACGTGTGTGTGTCTACGTGTGTGTGTCTACGTGTGTGTGTCTACGTGTGTGTCTACGTGTGTGTGTCTACGTGTGTGTGTCTACGTGTGTGTGTCTACGTGTGTGTGTCTACGTGTGTGTGTGTGTCTACGTGTGTGTGTGTGTGTGTGTGTCTACCTGTGAGTGTGTGTGTCTACCTGTGAGTGTGAGTGTGTGTGTGTCTACCTGTGAGTGTGTGTGTGTCTACCTGTGAGTGTGTGTGTCTACCTGTGAGTGTGTGTGTGTCTACCTGTGAGTGTGTGTGTGTGTCTCTACCTGTGATGTGTGTGTGTCTACCTGTGAGTGTGTGTGTCTACCTGTGAGTGTGTGTGTCTACCTGTGTGTGTGTCTATGCCCTTGCCATGTCTTGGTGGTGTTGATCCTTGATCGTGCCCCTCCCCTCCCCAGACATTGTAGATATAAAGCCTGCCAACATGGAGGAGCTAACAGAAGTCATCACGGCTGCAGAGTGCCATCCACACCAGTGTAATGTATTTGTGTACAGTAGCAGTAAGGGGACCATCCGCCTCTGTGACATGCGAGCTGCTGCCCTCTGTGACAGGCAAAGCAAATGTAAGTCGGTAATATCGTTGGAGTAAAACTTTACAGAAATGTCATTGTTTTAGATAGAATAATATATGTTGTTGCTGTAGCGAATCCTGTTATCAAAACTCAACTGAAATAAGAGAACGGAGTTGAGCGTTCCTCAAACTAAGTCAGATGTGTTTCCACACAAACTGTTTTTTTATGTTTCACAATAGTTTCCCTCTGATGTCAGCCGGTTATTTATTTATATTTTATGTTTTCCCTTTATTTAACCAGGCAAGTAGGAACAGTGGGTTAACTGGTCTGGGAACAGTGGGTTAACTGGTCTGGGAACAGTGGGTTAACTGGTCTGGGAACAGTGGGTTAACTGGTCTGGGAACAGTGGGTTAACTGGTCTGGGAACAGTGGGTTAACTGGTCTGGGAACAGTGGGTTAACTGGTCTGGGAACAGTGGGTTAACTGGTCTGGGAACAGTGGGTTAACTGGTCTGGGAACAGTGGGTTAACTGGTCTGGGAACAGTGGGTTAACTGGTCTGGGAACAGTGGGTTAACTGGTCTGGGAACAGTGGGTTAACTGGTCTGGGAACAGTGGGTTAACTGGTCTGGGAACAGTGGGTTAACTGGTCTGGGAACAGTGGCTTAACTGGTCTGGGAACAGTGGGTCTGGGAACAGTGGCTTAACTGGTCTGGGAACAGTGGCTTAACTGGTCTGGGAACAGTGGCTGACTGAACTGGTCTGGGAACAGTGGACTGGTCTAGGAACAGTGGCTTAACTGGTCTGGGAACAGTGGGTTACTGGTCTAGAACAGTGGGTTAACTGCTCTGGGAACAGTGGGTTAACTGGTCTGGGAACAGTGGGGTTAACTGGTCTGGGAACAGTGGGTTAACTGGTCTGGGAACAGTGGGTTAACTGGTCTGGGAACAGTGGGTTAACTGGTCTGGGAACAGTGGGTTAACTGGTCTGGGAACAGTGGGTTAACTGGTCTGGGAACAGTGGGTTAACTGGTCTGGGAACAGTGGGTTAACTGGTCTGGGAACAGTGGGTTAACTGGTCTGGGAACAGTGGGTTAACTGGTCTGGGAACAGTGGGTTAACTGGTCTGGGAACAGTGGGTTAACTGGTCTGGGAACAGTGGGTTAACTGGTCTGGGAACAGTGGGTTAACTGGTCTGGGAACAGTGGCTTAACTGGTCTGGGAACAGTGGCTTAACTGGTCTGGGAACAGTGGACTGGTCTGGGAACAGTGGGTTAACTGGTCTGGGAACAGTGGGTTAACTGGTCTGGGAACAGTGGGTTACTGGTCTAGAACAGTGGGTTAACTGGTCTGGGAACAGTGGGTTAACTGGTCTGGGAACAGTGGGTTAACTGGTCTAGGAACAGTGGGTTAACTGGTCTGGGAACAGTGGGTTAACTGGTCTGGGAACAGTGGGTTAACTGGTCTGGGAACAGTGGGTTAACTGGTCTGGGAACAGTGGGTTAACTGGTCTGGGAACAGTGGGTTAACTGGTCTGGGAACAGTGGGTTAACTGGTCTGGGAACAGTGGGTTAACTGGTCTGGGAACAGTGGGTTAACTGGTCTGGGAACAGTGGGTTAACTGGTCTGGGAACAGTGGGTTAACTGGTCTGGGAACAGTGGGTTAACTGGTCTGGGAACAGTGGGTTAACTGGTCTGGGAACAGTGGGTTAACTGGTCTGGGAACAGTTTTAACTGGTTTGGGAACAGTGGGTTAACTGGTCTGGGAACAGTGGGTTCTCGGTCTTGAGGAGCCAGAGGTCCTGGGAACAGTGGCTTAACTGGTCTGGGAACAGTGGCTTAACTGGTCTGGGAACAGTACTGGTCTAGGAACAGTGGGTTAACTGGTCTGGGAACAGTGGGTTAACTGCTCTAGTCACAGTGGGTTAACTGCTCTAGGAACAGTGGGTTAACTGGTCTAGGAACACTAGGTTAACTGCTTTAGGAACAGTGGAGACCTAACTGGTCTAGACCTACAGTGGGTTAACTGCTCGAGGAACAGTGGGTTAACTGTAGAGGAACAGTGGGTTAACTGTCTAGAACAGTGGGTTAACTGGTCTAGGAACAGTGGGGTTAACTGGTCTAGGAACAGTGGGGTTAACTGGTCTAGAACAGTGGGGTTAACTGGTCTAGAAACAGTGGGTTAACTGGTCTAGAAACAGTGGGTTAACTGGTCTAGGAACAGTGGGGTTAACTGGTCTAGGAACTGGTCTAGGAACAGGGGGTTAACTGGTCTAGGAACAGTGGGGTTAACTGGTCTAGGAACAGTGGGGGTAACTGACTGGAACTTTACCTGTCTAGAGAACAGTAGGGGTTACCTGGGAGTGAACTGGGGTTAACTGGTCTAGGAACAGTGGGTTAACTGGGAACTCTGGTCTAGGAACAGTGGGTTAACTGGTCTAGGAACAGTTTAACTGGTCTGGGAACTGCCAGGTTAACTGGTCTGGAACAGTGGGTTAACTGGTCTGGGAACAGTGGGTTAACTGGTCTGGGAACAGTGGGTTAACTGGTCTGGGAACAGTGGGTTAACTGGTCTGGGAACAGGGGACTTAAGGTACTGGTCTGGGAACAGTTTAACTGGTCTGGGAACAGTGGGTTAACTGGTCTGGGAACAGTGGGGTTAACTGGTCTGGGAAACAGTGGGTTAACTGGGGGAACTTTAACTGCTGTTTTGATGGACTGGTTTGGAAAGGTTTGTATGTATTTGTTTCTCAGTCTTAGAGCCAGAGGACCTAGCAGCCGGTCCTTCTGGAGATCATCTCTCCTCAATATCGGATGTGAAGTTCAGTCACAGCGGCCGCTACCATGATGACCAGAGACTACCTGTCAGTCAAGGTGTGGGATCTGAACATGGAAACCTGTGAGACCTTTAACCAGGTACTGAATGGAACTTTACCTACCAGGTACTGACTTTAACTGTACCTGTAGAGACCTGCCTGTAGAGACCTACCAGGTACTGACTTTAACTTTACCTGTAGAGACTTACCAGGTACTGACTAGAACTTTACCTGTAGAGACTTACCAGGTAGTGACTTTAACTTTTTTACCTGTAGAGACTTACCAGGTTCTGACTGGAACTTTACCCGTAGAGACCTACCAGGTACTGACTGGAACTTTACCTGTAGAGACCTACCAGGTACTGACTGGAACTTTACCTGTAGAGACTTACCAGGTAGTGACTAGAACTTTACCTGTAGAGACTTACCAGGTAGTGACTAGAACTTTACCTGTAGAGACCTACCAGGTACTGACTGGAACTTTACCTGTAGAGACTTACCAGGTACTGACTGGAACTTTACCTGTAGAGACCTACCAGGTACTGACTGGAACTTTACCTGTAGAGACCTACCAGGTACTGAATGGAACTTTACCTGTAGAGACCTACCAGGTACTGACTGGAACTTTACCTGTTGAGACTTACCAGGTAGTGACTAGAACTTTACCTGTAGAGACCTACCAGGTACTGACTGGAACTTTACCTGTAGAGACTTACCAGGTACTGACTGGAACTTTACCTGTAGAGACCTACCAGGTACTGACTGGAACTTTACCTGTAGAGACTTACCAGGTACTGACTGGAACTTTACCTGTAGAGACCTACCAGGTACTGACTGGAACTTACCTGTAGAGACCTACCAGGTACTGACTGGAACTTTACCTGTAGAGACTTACCAGGTACTGACTTTAACCTTACCTGTAGAGACCTACCAGGTACTGACTGGAACTTTACCTGTAGAGACTTACCAGGTAGTGACTAGAACTTTACCTGTAGAGACCTACCAGGTACTGACTGGAACTTTACCTGTAGAGACTTACCAGGTACTGACTAGAACTTTACCTGTAGAGACCTACCAGGTACTGACTAGAACTTTACCTGTAGAGACCTACCTGTAGACCTACCAGGTACTGACTTTAACTGTACCTGTAGAGACCTACCTGTAGAGACCTACCAGGTACTGACTGGAACTTTACCTGTAGAGACCTACCAGGTACTGACTGGAACTTTACCTGTAGAGACCTGCCAGGTACTGACTGGAACTTTACCTGTAGAGACCTACCAGGTACTGACTGGAACTTTACCTGTAGAGACCTACCAGGTACTGACTGGAACTTTACCTGTAGAGACCTGCCTTTAGAGACCTACCAGGTACTGACTGGAACTTTACCTACATTCCTCTGGCTCTAGAGCACTGCGTTGTGTAGTAGTATGTTTTTATCACATTTTGAATGAATTGCAATGGTATGAAAACAGACAGAAACAATATGTATAGTGAACAAAGATATAAACCAAACATTTTCAATTTCAACACTTTTACAGTTCATATAAGGATATCAGTCAATTGAAATAAATCCAATGGGCCCTGATCTATAGATTTCACATGACTAGGCAGGCGCGCAGCCATGGATGGGCCTGGGAGTGCATAGGCCCACCCACTGGGGAGCCAGGTACAGCTAGTCAGAATTGCTTTTTTCCTCACAAGGGCTTTATTACAGACATAAATACTCCTCAGTTTCATCAGCAGTCTGGGTAGCTGGTCTCAGACGATCCCACAGGTAAAGAAGCCGGATGCGGAGATCCTGGGTTGGCGTGGTTACATGTGGCCTGCTGTTGTCAGGCCGGTTGGACGTCCTGCCAAATTCTCTAAACCGATGTTGGAACATTCGATTCTCTGACAACAGCTCTAGTGTACATACCTGCAGTCAGCATACCAATTGCACGCTCCCTCAAAACTTGAGATGTCTGTGGCATTGTGTTGGATGACAAAAACTGCGCATTTTAGTGGCCTTTTATTGTCCTCAGCACAAGGTTCACATGTGTAATGATCATGTGTAATCAACATCTTCCTGTATACCACACCTGTCAGGTGGATAGATTATCTTGACAAAGGACAAATGCTCACTAACGGAGATGTTAGTGCACAACATTTGAGAAAAATAAGCTTTTGTTGCGTATGGAAAATTTCTAGGATATTTTATTTCAGTTCGTGAAACAAGGGACCAACACTTTACATGTTGCATTTTATATTTTTGTTCAGTGTATATATGTTATTTATTTAAATCTTTAAAATTCTTGTCTCAGGAATGAAAGACAAATTCTTCCTAAAGGCCAAATAAATTAATTGATCCGAACTGTTTTTAATGTGTTTTATATTTTGTATAGGTGCACGAGTACCTCCGTAGCAAGCTCTGCTCGCTGTATGAAAACGACTGCATCTTCGACAAGTTCGAGTGCTGCTGGAACGGTGCTGACAGGTACCGCAAACCAACCGACACGGAACTTTAGAATCAGTTTGAAAGTTACGTTCGTTCTCATAAATGGACCCGCAACACGCAAATAACAAACACCTGCATTACAATCAACCTGCTGTATATACACAAAGCCCAGGATCACCTGACAGCATTCATTCCTATGTGAAGACTCAACGGCACATTGAAGATAAAATAGTGGGTTAAGATGGCGTCTCATGGAGACGTGACATTGTGCTGTTTGGGCTCCTCCAGGAAGTGATGTTGCAGGCTAGCTCAGTGTTGCCTCCTCATTGAGTAACTCTAGTTTAAGGCTGACCAGGGTACTGCAGGCTGCCATTAGCAACTAAAATACCCTTCACTTCTCTGTGATTTTTCACTAATCGGTTCAAGGACACACATCTGTTGTGTTAGAAGCAGTTATTAATACCATGATTGTCACCTAAATGTTTTATTTACACTAAGATTGATCACAAGATTGACGTTTTCCATGAATTATAATGTGTTCTGTTTTCTGAGAACAATGCCTACAGTACAGCAGTCAGCCTTGTATTTCCTTGGTTTCAATGAGAAGGGCCATGTTTTCCCCTGATTACAATTCAGACCTGCAAATTGACTTCCAAGCAAAGACGTCTGCAACATTACTCTTCTAGAACCACAATGACATTACAACATTATTTCTAGAACCATGACGATGTGTACAACATTACCCTTCTAGAACATGGATTGATCACAATGACATTACATTTTTCTAGAACCATGATGACATTACATTACCCTTCTAGAACAATGATGGCGTTACAACATTACCTTTCCCTTCTAGAACCATGATGTTACAACATTAGGGTCCTTCTCCCTGAACAACGATGGCGCTACAACATTACCCTTCTAGAACCATGACAATGTTACAACATTACCCTTCTAGAACCATGATGACGCGTTACCCTTCTAGAACCATGACATTACATTACCCTTCTAGAACCATGATGACGTTACAAATTAACCTTCTAGAACCATTACCCTTCTAGAACCATGATGACGTTACAACATTAACCTTCTAGAACCATGACAATGTTCAACATTACCCTTCTAGAACCATGATGTTACAACATTAATATTACCCTTCTAGAACCATGATCCAGAACCATGATGACCTTCTAACATTCCCTTCTAGAACCATGATGATGTTACAACATTAACCTTCTAGAACCATGATGATGTTCTAACATTACCCTTCTAGAACCATGATGACGTTACATTACCCTTCTAGAACCATGATGATGTTAACATTACCCTTCTAGAACCATAATGATGTTACATTACCCTTCTAGAACCATGATGATGTTACATTACCCTTCTAGAACCATGATGACATTACCCTTCTAGAACGTTTACATTACCCTTCTAGAACCATGATGACGTTACATTACCCTTCTAGAACCATGATGATGTTACATTACCCTTCTAGAACCATGACGGTGTTACATTACCCTTCTAGAACCATGATGACGTTACATTACCCTTCTAGAACCATGATGATGTTACATTACCCTTCTAGAACCATGGCGATGTTACAACATTACCCTTCTAGAACCATGGCGATGTTACAACATTACCCTTCTAGAACCATGGCGATGTTACAACATTACCCTTCTAGAACCATGACGATGTTACAACATTACCCTTCTAGAACCATGACGATGTTACAACATTACCCTTCTAGAACCATAATGATGTTACATTACCCTTCTAGAACCATGACGATGTTACAACATTACCCTTCTAGAACCATGGCGATGTTACAACATTACCCTTCTAGAACCATGACGATGTTACAACATTACCCTTCTAGAACCATGACGATGTTACAACATTACCCTTCTAGAACCATGACGATGTTACAACATTACCCTTCTAGAACCATGACGATGTACAACATTACCCTTCTAGAACCATGATGGCGTTACATTACCCTTCTAGAACCATGACGATGTTACAACATTACCCTTCTAGAACCATGACGATGTTACAACATTACCCTTCTAGAACCATGACGATGTTACAACATTACTCTTACCTCTTTGATGGGTTGTTTGCTTTACACTAGATAAATAAATACATGTCAATTCTTTATCTAGTATTTTTGTCCAGCAGCGAATTTCTATTTCATAATAGGTCTTATAATAATACATGGTATTTATATTGAGCTTTTAAAGGACTCAAAATCACTTTGCAATGTGCAATTCACCTTGTTTTGCTGTTCCTCCTCCCCAGTGCCATCATGACGGGCTCGTACAACAACTTCTTCCGGATGTTTGACCGGAACACGCGGAGGGACATCACGCTGGAGGCCTCTAGAGAGAACAGTAAACCTCGGGCCATCCTGAAGGCTCGCAAGGTGTCCACCGGGAGGAAGAGGAAGAAGGATGAGATCAGCGTAGACAGTCTGGACTTCAACAAGAAGATCCTACACACCGCGTGGCACCCAAAGGAGAACGTCATCGCTGTCGCCGCCACCAACAACCTCTACATATTCCAGGACAAGATCAACTAAACTTAACAACCCCCACCCCGAAACTGTTCCGACCCTCCCCGAACCCAGCCATCATACCTACCTACCGCGAATGGACAGAAATCTTGTACGTTGCATAGTTAAGGAATAGTCGTTAAATCTGTTTAAAGAAACAACAACAGCCTTGTCTGTCCTCTAATGAAGAAGAAATGTGATGCACTTGTTTCGTTGTGTTGGCCAGCCAGCCAGCCAGACGCCTGGTCGCCTGCTGGAGTCAGGCGGCCTGTTTCTTTAGAGTCTGAGGTGTTTGTTGGTTGGTTGGTTGGCGTCCTGTCTCGTTGTGAGGGCAGACAGAGGCAGGCAGGAGCCCCAGGTCTGACTCTGGACAGACTAACCCGGGCCTGACTGCAGCAGAAGATCGATGGACAGCGGCTCGACAAAGAGGGCCAAAAAAATGTCCGTTTAAAGTTTAGTGTATTTATTTAAAAGTCTGAGCCTTGTTTGACTTCCTATGATACGATGACACATTATGGAATAAGGAGGAAATATGTGTTGGAAGATGAGATATTAGTCTCTCAACTGTAAATCTGGGCCTTGGAAGAAACTGAAATGAAATTAGCTTAAATAAAGTAAGGTTGCAAATTCCCAGGTAACTTTCCGAAAAATTCCCACATTTTTCCAGAAAATCCCATTTGGAAGATTCCCAGAATCGGAAAGGAAATGATCCGGGAATCGTGCCAACTAGGATGCTGGGAAAGTTATGGGAAATGTTGCAGCCTTACGGATAACATTCCTCCTCCTGGCCGACTCTCTCAGGCCTCCATGTTGGACCTTGTGAAGCTCTTCAACACAGGTCTCCATGTTGGACCTTGTGAAGCTCTTCAACACAGCTCTTCAACACAGGTCTCCATGTTGGACCTTGTGAAGCTCTTCAACACAGGTCTCCATGTTGGACCTTGTGAAGCTCTTCAACACAGGTCTCCATGTTGGACCTTGTGAAGCTCTTCAACACAGGTCTCCATGTTGGACCTTGTGAAGCTCTTCAACACAGGTCTCCATGTTGGACCTTGTTAAGCTCTTCAACACAGGTCTCCATGTTGGACCTTGTGAAGCTCTTCAAGGCACAGGTCTCCATGTTGGACCTTGTGAAGCTCTTCAACACAGGCCTCCATGTTGGACCTTGTGAAGCTCTTCAACACAGGTCTCCATGTTGGACCTTGTTAAGCTCTTCAACACAGGTCTCCATGTTGGACCTTATGAAGCTCTTCAACACAGGCCTCCATGTTGGACCTTGTGAAGCTCTTCAACACAGGTCTCCATGTTGGACCTTGTGAAGCTCTTCAACACAGGTCTCCATGTTGGACCTTGTGAAGCTCTTCAACACAGGTCTCCATGTTGGACCTTGTGAAGCTCTTCAACAAGCTCTTCAGGTCTCCATGTTGGACCTTGTGAAGCTCTTCAACACAGGTCTCCATGTTGGACCTTGAGAAGCTCTTCAACACAGGTCTCCATGTTGGACCTTGTGAAGCTCTTCAACACAGGTCTCCATGTTGGACCTTATGAAGCTCTTCAACACAGGCCTCCATGTTGGACCTTGTGAAGCTCTTCACACAGGCCTCCATGTTGGACCTTGTGAAGCTCTTCAACACAGGTCTCCATGTTGGACCTTGTGAAGCTCTTCAACACAGGTCTCCATGTTGGACCTTGTGAAGCTCTTCAACACAGGTCTCCATGTTGGACCTTGTGAAGCTCTTCAACACAGGTCTCCATGTTGGACCTTGTGAAGCTCTTCAACACAGTCTCCATGTTGGACCTTGTGAAGCTCTTCAACACAGGTCTCCATGTTGGACCTGTTCTTCAAC
The DNA here is from genome assembly GCF_023373465.1 of Oncorhynchus keta. Lineage (NCBI taxonomy): Eukaryota > Metazoa > Chordata > Actinopteri > Salmoniformes > Salmonidae > Oncorhynchus > Oncorhynchus keta. The sequence continues at coordinate 14,520 of NW_026285650.1, read as the reverse complement.
ACAGGTCTCCATGTTGGACCTTGTGAAGCTCTTCAACACAGGTCTCCATGTTGGACCTTGTGAAGCTCTTCAACACAGGTCTCCATGTTGGACCTTGTGAAGCTCTTCAACACAGGTCTCCATGTTGGACCTTGTGAAGCTCTTCAACACAGGTCTCCATGTTGGACCTTGTGAAGCTCTTCAACACAGGTCTCCATGTTGGACCTTGTGAAGCTCTTCAACACAGGTCTCCATGTTGGACCTTGTGAAGCTCTTCAACACAGGCCTCTCCATGTTGGACCTTGTGAAGCTCTTCAACACAGGCCTCCATGTTGGACCTTGTTAAGCTCTTCAACACAGGTCTCCATGTTGGACCTTATGAAGCTCTTCAACACAGGTCTCCATGTTGGACCTTGTGAAGCTCTTCAACACAGGTCTCCATGTTGGACCTTGAGAAGCTCTTCAACACAGGTCTCCATGTTGGACCTTGTGAAGCTCTTCAACACAGGTCTCCATGTTGGACCTTGAAAGCTCTTCAACACAGGCTCTTCAACACAGGTCTCCATGTTGGACCTTGTTAAGCTCTTCAACACAGGCCTCCATGTTGGACCTTGTGAAGCTCTTCAACACAGGCCTCCATGTTGGACCTTGTGAGCTCTTCAACACAGGTCTCCATGTTGGACCTTGTGAAGCTCTTCAACACAGGTCTCCATGTTGGACCTTGTGAAGCTCTTCAACACAGGCCTCCATGTTGGACCTTGTGAAGCTCTTCAACACAGGCCTCCATGTTGGACCTTGTTAAGCTCTTCAACACAGGTCTCCATGTTGGACCTTGTGAAGCTCTTCAACACAGGTCTCCATGTTTGGTCAGTGGACAGTTTGTTTTTGGGTTATTTTTAAAAGTTTTGGTTATTATTATAATTTTTTTAGTTTTTATCCTTCTTTTTTTTCTTCTCATGTATAATAACATTTTACTCATTGACTGTATCTATATAACCACACCGTCTGGTGTCAACCACTTAATAAAAGTAACGAAAACCACACAACGACGCGTTTTTTTTACATTCTGAAATGAATCTGGGTTTATTCTGTTCTACTTTGCGTGTCATTTGGTAGATGTGGACAGTCAACCGACTGGCCACACAATGCTGCCTTCTAAGGCACCTGATTGGCCATTCTCTGTTATTAGGCAGCTCACTACTGGAACTTGTGAGAATCCTGTTTTTGGCTTTGTCAGTATTTTTATTTAACTAGGCAAGTCAGTTAAGAACAAATTCTTATTAACAATGACGTCTGAGGAACAACTGCCTTGTTCAGGGGCAGAACAGATTTTACCTTTCGGTTACTGGCCCAATGCTCTAACCACTAGGCTACCTGGTTCTAACCACTAGGCTACCTGCCTCCTCTAACCACTAGGCTACCTGCCTCCTAACCACTAGGCTACCTGCTTCCTCTAACCACTAGGTTACCTGCCTCTAACCACTAGGCTACCTGCTTCCTCTAACCAAAGGCTACCTGCCTCCTCTAACCACTAGGCTACCTGCCTCCTAACCACTAGGCTACCTGCCTCTAACCACTAGGCTAACCACTAGGCTACCTGCCTCCTCTAACCACTAGGCTACCTGGTTCTAACCACTAGGCTACCTGGTTCTAACCACTAGGCTACCTGGTTCTAACCACTAGGCTACCTGGCTCTAACCACTAGGCTACCTGGCTCTAACCACTAGGCTACCTGGTTCTAACCACTAGGCTACCTGGTTCTAACCACTAGGCTACCTGGTTCTAACCACTAGGCTACCTGGTTCTAACCACTAGGCTACCTGGTTCTAACCACTAGGCTACCTGGTTCTAACCACTAGGCTACCTGGTTCTAACCACTAGGCTACCTGGTTCTAACCACTAGGCTACCTGGCTCTAACCACTAGGCTACCTGCCTCTAACCACTAGGCTACCTGCCTCTAACCACTAGGCTACCTGGCTCTAACCACCAGGCTACCTGGCTCTAACCACTAGGCTACCTGGCACTAACCACCAGGCTACCTGGTTCTAACCACTAGGCTACCTGGCTCTAACCACTAGGCTACCTGCCTCCTCTAACCACTAGGCTACCTGCCTCCTCTAACCACTAGGCTACCTGCCTCCTCTAACCACTAGGCTACCTGCCTCCTCTAACCACTAGGCTACCTGCCTCCTCTAACCACTAGGCTACCTGCCTCCTCTAACCACTAGGCTACCTGCCTCCTCTAACCACTAGGCTACCTGCCTCCTCTAACCACTAGGCTACCTGCCTCCTCTAACCACTAGGCTACCTGGTTCTAACCACTAGGCTACCTGGCTCTAACCACTAGGCTACCTGGTTCTAACCACTAGGCTACCTGGTTCTAACCACTAGGCTACCTGGTTCTAACCACTAGGCTACCTGGTTCTAACCACTAGGCTATCTTATTAACAATGACGTCCTAGTAACAGTGGGTTAAACTGCCTTGTTCAGAGGCAGAACAACAGATGTGTACCTTTCGGTTACTGGCCCAACGCCTGCCGTATTGTCGTCTTAGATCCTGATACTCTACATTGTAGTCCAGTAAGACAGGATGGCTTTAAGAAGGTTTCTACATCCTTAATCTCTGGAGGAGGAAACCCCCGGTGATGTCCCCGGTGAAACCCCGGTGATGTCCCCGGTGAAATCCCCGGTGATGTCCCCGGTGAAACCCCCGGTGATGTCCCCGGTGAAACCCCGGTGATGTCCCCGGTGAAACCCCGGTGATGTCCCCGGTGAAACCCCCGGTGATGTCCCCGGTGAAACCCCGGTGATGCCCCCGGTGATGTCCCCGGTGATGTCCCGGTGATGTCCCCGGTGATGTCCCCGGTGAAACCCCCGGTGATGTCCCCGGTGAAACCCCCGGTGATGTCCCCGGTGATGCCCCCGGTGATGTCCCCGGTGAAACTCCCGGTGATGCCCCCGGTGAAACTCCCGGTGATGTCCCCGGTGATGCCCCCGGTGATGTCCCCGGTGAAACTCCCGGTGATGCCCGCTGCACGTTTCAACTGTACCAACCAGGTTTTAAGTTGTGTAATAGCATCCTATATGTTCTACAGAAGACTACGGTCCTTTTTTAAAAAGTTTTTGCTTGAATGGGTTTGTTGTCCTGTCTGAACTCTGGTACAGTCAGGTTCCTGTGGTGGAGGAGAGATGTTTTACTGTCGTGTCTCTACTATCCAGACATCATCCTCTCCTTCAGCTGTACTGATCTGTAACAACCGACCAGATGAAAGCCAGCATCGTGGTGAGAGCTGTCTCGTCTTCTCCAATCAGTGTAGATGAGAGGAGACTAGGAGAGGACTGTTTTTTTAATACGAGAGCCATAGATCGTTCCTCTCCAACTGGATGTGCAGGCGTTGCGTTTCATCAACCAATGGTTGCTTGCCACGTCATCGACTGTGTAGTAGGGCAACAAATTGCTATGTATGATGTGGTTAGAAGATATGTTATATACCTATCAGGCGTTGTAATAATCTGCCATGTGTCTGCGATGTTGTCGGGCAGGAACTCGATCAGAGAGGCCCAACAACTGCTGAGTGCCCTGCCATCCTCCAGACTAAGCTGGCCAGCAGTCGTTCAGTCAGCTCCGGAGGAACCGGGACCTCCATGAAGAAACCAGGGTACTTGTTATTGTACACCCAGTATACAATATCCCCCAGCAATATACATTGGTCTGAAATCACTGAAAGAATATTCTTAAAAGTACAACGTGGTACCGTTGCGATGCTCTTTAAATCAGGATCTAGTCGGGGTGAATTAGTCTGTTGAATGACTATCAAATCAAATGTATTTATAAAGCCCTTCGTACATCAGCTGATATCTCAAAGTGCTGTACAGAAACCCAGCCTAAAACCCCAAACAGCAAGCAATGCAGGTGTAGAAGCACGGTGGCTAGGAAAAACTCCCTAGAAAGGCCAAAACCTAGAGAGGAACCAGGCTATGTTCCTTGTGTTATAATGCTAACATTGTGGAAATGTATTCATCTGTTTGGTTGTTTGTGATGGGAAGTTAGAGTTGACTTGTTGGCATGGTAAGGGGACACGTTTGAAATATTTGGTATGAATGACCCATTGTTGTACAAATCATTAGTGAGAATACACTGTTGGGGAAAAAGGCCATTTTAGGAAAATGTATTGACTGACATTTTGTATAATTACGTTTTCCTTGTATGGTTTTCCAGAAACGAGCACAGAGGTGGATATTTTTATGATGCAACCATTTTATTTTTCAGATACAATTCCAACTGTTCTTACAAAACAGTATTTCAACTTCACATATACACTTGACATGTTGACCAGCTCTACAAGACATGCAGAAACAGATTGGTAATGCCTTTTCAAGGCATAACTCGGAAAGCCTCTTGCTCTCTTCATTCTTAGAACAACAAATACTGAAGCATTCTGGATACTGAGATTTCGTATTTAATTAGGAGTGAAGTATAAGTAAGGCAAAAATAAAAGATTTCTAAATTCCCTCATAATTACAAGTGTGAAAGTCTCTATATTTTCCCTAAAATATTTGATATGGAGATGTGTGGTCTTATGCAGTAGTGGTAGAAAAGCTGTTTGTTGTGTACTTCAAATGGTTTACGTAGACCAATAACATGCCACAGACCATAAAACACGTTCGGTTTACATAGTGCCACATCTAATGTACACAACGTACAATTCTACCCATACACATGTGTTCCACATGCATAATCAGTGAATGGGACACCTAGTTGTCACAAACAACCCTGAGTGAAAAATAACACCAATAAACTGAAAGGTGAACCAAAACCCTGACGCTCCTGTTCGACCTAATCTGGGATCTAATGGAAGATGCTCCATTACTTCCTCAAACGCTTTCAAGGTTTAATCTATTTCAAACCTTTTTTTAATTTCTCCTGAAACCTTGTTTTATGGTTAAAGCCCTTTATGATCCATGAGAAGAATCCGGGTCAGAAATAACATTTCGGTTGAATGTCTTGATCCCTTTTCCCCCACAACCAAGGACATTCTGATAAAACAAGCAACAGCTCCCTTGTCTGACCCACTCCCTTTTCTTCCCGGTACATATCTCAACGCTGAGAAATTCACAGTGCTTTTCTGTATCATCACCTTCTTACTGTAATGTCTTCTACTACAAAAAAAAATGTCTCGACTCGGAGCCAGATAAAATGGCTTGAAAATGACTGACAGTGAACGGCTAGCTAGCTAGTCGTTGACAACGATGGCTCTTAAAAGGTTGATTATAAGATGCCCCCTACCCAGAGATCGTCCAGTGAGATGAAGGAGGAACACCGGGTTCTACTTTCCAGTGGAGCAGGGTTATTTAAAAGCAGCTCTGGGAACTAAGGGAAAAGCCAACAGTATTCACAGGGTACAATACAGATGCAGGCAGGGTGGACTGCTCACCGCCAGGGGAAAACAAAAAGGAAGTGTGTCCCAAATGGAACCCTATATAGTGCACTACTTTTTGATCAGAGTCCTATGGGAACTGGTCAAAAGTAGTGCACTATGTAGGAATAAGTGCCATTTTGAGCCATGTATTCAGTGGAGTTGGGGGACACAATGTTGCCTATCTGTATCTAATAAGCGCCACTTCAAAGCCAGCAGCAGTGGAAGGTAACGGTGTTGGTGCCAAAAAAACATGTTTTTCCAGTCCAGCGGAGTGTCCCTTTAGAAGGTACTGGTCACTGAGGTAGTTAGACGTCTCCCAATGTACACCCTGAGGACAAAGTGGAAAGAACATAAACATACTAGTATAGTTCTGTACATATGTTGTCCGTTTTATTTTGTGCAACTTGGTAAACATGCTAAGTTTTTTTTTTTTCCACTTATTTTTGTTGGTTAGAGTTTCTTGAAAATCAGCAAGGCATTCTTCAGATGTTTCACTCTACAGTCCCCAGTGTATTTTATTATTTACTAGGATCACCCAATGGGCTGCTGCTAAGGCAGGGTCTGCTCTTCCTGGTGTCCAAACAGGAAACGACACATAAAACACACAGCGCTACACTACAGTGTAGTCATTTAGCAGACGTTCCCATCCAGAGACCCACAGCGCTACATTACAGTGTAGTCATTTAGCAGACGTTCCCATCCAGAGAGACCCACAGCGCTACATTACAGTGTAGTCATTTAGCAGACGTTCCCATCAGAGAGACCCACAGCGCTACATTACAGTGTAGTCATTTAGCAGACGTTCCCATCCAGAGAGACCCACAGCGCTACATTACAGTGTAGTCATTTAGCAGACGTTCCCATCCAGAGAGACCCACAGCGCTACATTACAGTGTAGTCATTTAGCAGACGTTCCCATCCAGAGAGACCCACAGCGCTACATTACAGTGTAGTCATTTAGCAGACGTTCCCATCCAGAGACCCACAGCTACATTACAGTGTAGTCATTTAGCAGACGTTCCCATCCAGAGAGACCCACAGCACTACATTACAGTGTAGTCATTTAGCAGACGTTCCCATCCAGAGAGACCCACAGCGCTACATTACAGTGTAGTCATTTAGCAGACGTTCCCATCCAGAGAGACCCACAGCACTACATTACAGTGTAGTCATTTAGCAGACGTTCCCATCCAGAGAGACCCACAGCACTACATTACAGTGTAGTCATTTAGCAGACGTTCCCATCCAGAGAGACCCACAGCGCTACATTACAGTGTAGTCATTTAGCAGACGTTCCCATCCAGAGAGACCCACAGCACTACATTACAGTGTAGTCATTTAGCAGACGTTCCCATCCAGAGTGTAGACCCCACAGCACTACATTACAGTGTAGTCATTTAGCAGACGTTCCCATCCAGAGAGACCCACAGCACTACATTACAGTGTAGTCATTTAGCAGACGTTCCCATCCAGAGAGACCCACAGCGCTACATTACAGTGTAGTCATTTAGCAGACGTTCCCATCCAGAGACCCACAGCTACATTACAGTGTAGTCATTTAGCAGACGTTCCCATCCAGAGAGACCCACAGCACTACAGTACAGTGTAGTCATTTAGCAGACGTTCCCATCCAGAGAGACCCACAGCACTACATTACAGTGTAGTCATTTAGCAGACGTTCCCATCCAGAGAGACCCACAGCGCTACATTACAGTGTAGTCATTTAGCAGACGTTCCCATCCAGAGAGACCCACAGCGCTACATTACAGTGTAGTCATTTAGCAGACGTTCCCATCCAGAGAGACCCACAGCGCTACATTACAGTGTAGTCATTTAGCAGACGTTCCCATCCAGAGAGACCCACAGCTAGAGCATTCATCTCAAGATAGCCAGGTGACACAACCAGGCATCACATTTGTATCACTAACCATGTATCACAGTCATATCCCAACCACATACAGTTGAAGTCGGAAGTTTACATACACCTTAGCCAAATACATTTAAACTCCGCTTTTCTCAATTCCTGACATGTAATCCTAGTACCTGAGTATCCAGACACCGATGAGAGTCTGAACTGTGAAGAGATCTCTGGTTGCATGTCTTGTGTTGTACCGATGAGTGTCTGAACTATGTGCCAACTGCTTAAACAGACAGTTCTGTACCTTCAACACCTCGCACGAAGACCAATAGTGATGCAGTCAAACTCTCAACTTTGAGCCAGGAGAGATTGACATTCTCCCTCCGTATACACAGTGCCTTAAAGGCTCAAAGCTCAAACTCTGGTGACTGAAGTGGATCAACTATTCCATTCTTCCCACAGTGAGCTGGGACCAGAAAACGTAAGGCATCTGATCTGGGGCCTTAGCAGCACAGCTAAAACACACATCTGCTAGAATGCAGCTCTAGTCAACTCTCTGTGTGTGTGTGTGCTCTCCAGCACGTAGATATCGTTGATGATAAAAAATACTGTAATATAAAAATACTGTAGTATAGCCTTCTAATTCTACTTAGATTAAGATCACATTATTGGTCAAGGGCGCAATGGCATCTAGGACCTGATACCAACACCCCCCCCCACCCCACCGGTTGCCAGCTCACTTCCCAACAGATTCTTCCCATCAGACCCGGTATTCGAACTGGCCATCGGTTGCTGGCTCGCCTCTAACCACTAGGCTACCTGCTGCCCCTGGTATCTACGGTGGCGATGAGACAAAATAGTATACTGATCACCAAACTATATTTGTGTTACTATAATCTCTCTACAGAGTGCAGATTATATCCCATACAAACACACAAGATACCTATTTCACGTTCTGCTCTTTTACCCTTACAAATAATACATTCTTCATAATTAGCTTTTATTTTGTAAATGTTTTTTAAGATCATAACTCACCCCAGACCGATGGCCAGTACGTGGGATATGAGCAGAGAAGGAAGGAAAAGTTTGAGGAACTCTGCAGAGAAGATCCCTCCGTTCTTCATGACAAACTCCCCTGCCGGTGTTTCTGATGCTGAGAGGTTGATACGTTTGGGATGCTTCAGAACAAACTCCCTGCACCCAAAAAGACAAGATAGCACATTACAATGTTCCTGGAAGTGGTTTGGGTAGAAAGGAATATCAAGTTCTGTTCTATATCATTCTATAATAGCGTAGAATTGTATATACAGTGCCTTGCGAAAGTATTCGGTCCCCTTGAACTTTGCGACCTTTTGCCACATTTCAGGCATAAAGATATAAAACTATTTTTTGTGAAGAATCAACAACAAGTGGGACACAATCATGAAGTGGAACGACATTTATTGGATATTTCAAACTTTTTAACAAATCAAAAACTGAAAAATTGGGCGTGCAAAATTATTCAGCCCCTTTACTTTCAGTGCAGCAAACTCTCTCAGAAGTTCAGTGAGGATCTCTGATTGATCCAATGTTGACCTAAATGACTAATGATGATAAATACAATCCACCTGTGTGTAATCAAGTCTCTGTATAAATGCACCTGCACTGTGATAGTCTCAGAGGTCCGCTAAAAGCGCAGAGAGCATCATGAAGAACAAGGAACACACCAGGCAGGTCCGAGATACTCTTGTGAAGAAGTTTAAAGATGGATTTGGATACAAAAATATTTCCCAAGCTTTAAACATCCCAAGGTGCACTGTGCAAGCAATAATATTGAAATGGAAGGAGTATCAGATCAGACCACTGCAAATCTACCAAGACCTGGCCGTCCCTCTAAACTTTCAGCTCATACAAGGAGAAGACTGATCAGAGATGCAGCCAAGAGGCCCATGATCACTCTGGATGAACTGCAGAGATCTACAGCTGAGGTGGGAGACTCTGTCCATAGGACAACAATCAGTCGTATATTGCACAAATCTGGCCTTTATGGAAGAGTGGCAAGAAGAAAGCCATTTCTTAAAGATATCCATAAAAAGTGTTGTTTAAAGTTTGCCACAAGCCACCTGGGAGACACACCAAACATGTGGAAGAAGGTGCTCTGGTCAGATGAAACCAAAATGGAACTTTTTTGGCAACAATGCAAAACGTTATGTTTGGCGTAAAAGCAACACAGCTCATCACCCTGAACACACCATCCCCACTGTCAAACATGGTGGTGGCAGCATCATGGTTTGGGCCTGATTTTCTTCAGCAGGGACAGGGAAGGTTAAAATTGATGGGAAGATGGATGGAGCCAAATACAGGACCATTCTGGAAGAAAACCTGATGGAGTCTGCAAAAGACCTGAAACTGGGACGGAGATTTGTCTTCCAACAAGACAATGAGCCAAAACATAAAGCAAAAATCTACAATGGAATGGTTCAAAAATAAACATATCCAGGTGTTACAATGGCCAAGTCAAAGTCCAGACCTGAATCCAATCGAGAATCTGTGGAAAGAACTGAAAAAATGCTGTTCACAAATGCTCTCCATCCAACCTCACGGAGCTCGAGCTGTTTTGCAAGGAGGAATGGGAAAAAATGCAGTCTCTCGATGTGCAAAACTGATAGACATACCCCCAGCGACTTACAGATGTAATCGCAGCAAAAGGTGGCGCTACAAAGTATTAACTTAAGGGGACTGAATAATTTTGCACGCCCAATTTTCAGTTTTTGATTTGTTAAAAAAGTTTGAAATATCAATAAATGTCGTTCCACTTCATGATTGTGTCCCACTTGTTGTTGATTCTTCACAAAAAAAATACAGTTTTATATCTTTATGTTTGAAGCCTGAAATGTGGCAAAAGGTCGCAAAGTTCAAGGGAAGGCACTGTAAGTTGTATTCAATAATATTCTATTGTTTTCTATTACAAACGGGGCTACACATAATAGATTTACTGAGGGAATATATTGGGGGGTTACTAACTTGCGTTGAATGTTCTCAGGTCTACTGGACCAGTCCCAGATCCAGTCTCGTTCTTCTTCATCAGGTTCTCCACTTCGTCTCCGTTCAAAGTCTTCTTCAGACTGGAGCAGAACATTTAAAAAAAAAAAGACTTTATTTGTTAATTTGTTACAACGGGGAAAAACTGCTCTCCTGCTCTCAACCTCTGAGTGGAAAAACTGCTCTTCTGCTCTGCTCTGAACCTCAGAGTGGAAAAACTAACTCTTCTGGGGAAAAAACTGCTCTTCTGCTCTGCTCTCAGTCTGAGAGGAAAAACTGCTCTTCTGCTCTGCTCTCAACCTCTGAGAGGAAAAACTGCTCTTCTGCTCTGCTCTCAACCTCTGAGAGGAAAAACTGCTCTTCTGCTCTGCTCAGCCTCTGAGAGGAAAAACTGCTCTTCTGCTCTTCTCAACCTCTGAGAGGAAAAACTGCTCTTCTGCTCTGCTCTCAACCTCTGAGTGGAAAAACTGCTCTTGTGCTCTGCTCTCAACCTCTGAGAGGAAAAACTGCTCTTCTGCTCTGCTCTCAACCTCTGAGAGGAAAAAAACTGCTCTTCTGCTCTGCTCTCAACCTCTGAGAGGAAAAACTGCTCTTCTGCTCTGCTCTCAACCTCTGAGTGGAAAAACTGCTCTTCTGCTCTGCTCTCAACCTCTGAGTGGAAAAACTGCTCTTCTGCTCTGCTCTCAACCTCTGAGTGGAAAAACTGCTCTTCTGCTCTGCTCTCAACCTCTGAGAGGATAAACTGCTCTTCTGCTCTGAACCTCTGAGAGGAAAAACTGCTCTTCTGCTCTGCTCACAACCTCTGAGAGGAAAAACTGCTCTTCTGCTCTGCTCTCAGCCTCAGTGGAAAAACTGCTCTTCTGCTCTGCCTCTCAAGAGGATAAACTGCTTCTGCTCTTCTCTGCTCACAACCTCTGAGAGGATAAACTGCTCTTCTGCTCTGCTCTCAACTTGCTCTTCTGCTCTGCTCTCAACCTCTGAGAGGAAAAACTGCTCTTCTGTCTGCTTCTCAACCTCTGAGTGGAAAAACTAGGAATATAAAAACAATATATTTCAAATTTTTAAATATTAGGTTCTAACTTTTTGTTTTGTTTTCTGAGAGGAAGAAACTGCTCTTCTGCTCTAACCCTTGAAACCACCCTGCTGTGCCTCACCAACTACAATATATTTCAGAATTTTAAATATTAGGTTCTATTTTTTTTTTTTTGTTTTCTAACCCTTGTGCCCCTCACCACTACACAGAGATTTAATAGAATGATATTATATTTCATCTCTATGGTGTCCCTGGATAAGGGCTCCAAACCTGTGAGCTGTTCTTCTCTCCTGAGCTGTGCACTTCTGAGCCACGGCGGAGCAAAGGAGTCTGGGGGTCTCGGAGGACTGAGTGGGGAGGTCGGGGGGGGACACACAGCGGAAGAGAGACTACATAAGTATTGGGGAAGACAGATCTCTTGTGTTTCCATCATGACAAGCTTCATCTATTAAATCTGATCTAGAATGTGCAAGGCCACTCATGCAGATGGCGGACCCAGGAGGTCAGAGGTCACTATAGTACCTACTGTGCTATAACTCCAGTGAATGACAGTGTCTCTTATCTCTTAGTCCTTTTGTGTTCAGATAGCTAATCAGTATAAAACGCAAAAAATGATTTTATCCTGATCGGTCATGTGATGGTCTACATGGCATGTGATTGGTGAGTGGAAGACACCTGTCACAGGGCACACTGCCCCTGGAGCTGTTCTTCTGACTCGTGCTGAGCGTCTAACAACATCTTCTCCAAGTCCACCCCTCCCTGGACTGAGCCAGGCCCAGACCCTGACCCAGGAATCAGGTCACCTCCTGGGTAGAGGCAGAGAGAGAGACTCAGGCAGGACCGACGCAGAGATAGACCCAGCCATCAGGTCTCCATGGACTGAGGCAGGGCACCTAGCATGAGCCTGGTAGCTCAGTGGCAGAGCCTGGTAGCTCAGTGGCAGAGCCTGGTAGCTCAGTGGCAGAGCCTGGTAGCTCAGTGGCAGAGCCTGGTAGCTCAGTGGCAGAGCCTGTTGCTCAGTGGCAGAGCCTGGTACCTGCTCTTCCTCCCACCGGCCCCATGTGCTGGTGAGCCACCAATGTTGCCATTGTTAAAGTGCAGCTCCACCAGGAACCTTAAAGAAGAAAACATAAACATGACAAAATGGTGCAGAACATTGAGACATAGTTGATAATAGGCCAGTCATAAAGCAGGGATTAACAGCCTGCGTGTGCCGTGGTTGAGGAGGTGTGTTTATCCTAGATAGCTGTGGCACAGTCAGCCATCGCTAAATGTTTTGTTCTTTAAATAGCACCTGCTCAGTGCCATGACAGTACTGCCCCCATATTGCTCAATGGTCCCTCCTCTGCCCACATTTTCCTTCCTGTGTATCAATAGGAAAGCGAAGTGTTCAACCCCCCTTCCGCTATGGGCTGACCTATCCCAATGGAAGCTGTCGTGTTCAACCCCTCCCCTGTATAGGCTGGCTATCAATAGGAAAGCGACGTGTTCAGCCCCTCCCCTTTATTACATAACGGTAAGCACACAACAGGTGGATGGGCAGAATCATCTGGTTTGTTGTGTTTCTTATCGTAGCTGCATTGAACAATGCCAAACATAGCATCATTACAGCATTGAGAATACGTCATTCAGAACACTGCGCTAAGGGTCAATATCGACTTTACATCAGCTCGCTGACAATGTTATTCTAGGCCTGCCCTATAGCCCAACGTTACCTATCCTACTGTCTGATCTGTCTAATGTAGGACAGCCGGCATAGCCAACACGAGGAATGTTTACATGGCAGCGGTATTACTACCACCGCTGAAGAAACATTGTTGTGCTGCAATAATGTAGCAAAAAAAACTCATATCTGTGTCTCCTCGGCCCAACACTGTTTAAACCATAACAATATGATGTACAATGACGTAGGGCTGGCTACATGTCTCAGGAAGACAGCATGGCATCTAGACCATACTGCGATCATACGGTCCGTTGTTTTCACATTATGCAACAGCATGCCATTATAGACTACGAGACAGCATTTAACTTACCCTGCAAATGTTCCTCGATGACCCTTGTTTGTCTTCCGTCATGTTGGTAAATAAGGGACGCGATGCGTATTTGATTGACTCCCGCCTTTGCGTCGCGATCGTTTCCGAGTCAAACGTCCTAAATATTTGAAGAATCCTGTAATCACAAATCCGAATGTAGACAATATTATTCTGATGCCTCTGAATTGGAAGAAAGGTTCAGATCAGTACAGACCATTCAGGAAAGCACTAGACTACCAGAACAATAACAGCAAGCATGTGACTAAACTTGGCCAGCTGTGGCCTACACGGGTTTGCACCATGAATATCAAATCTGGTCCCGTATCACTGGTGTATTCATTAGTCGAATTCCGTTGCGAAACGTTTTGTAAAGGGAAACCGTTTCAAAGAAAACGAGAGTTTCTATTGGACAAATTCAGGTAAATCCCTCCCCGTTCGTTCCGTTTGCTCTGCATTTGCTTCCGTTTGGTTCTAGAGTAAACGGTAAACGGTTTCTATTGCAAAACGTTGCCAGATGAAACGTTTTCCCGTGTGAAGCAACTCTCTGGGCTTTGTTGTCCGGAAATGAACGGTTCATGTGATTGGTCCAGAAAGTACTAGACCTTGGTAGAGCTACATATAAGCTCAAACACGAGCGTGCGTATTTAGGCATACATAGCCTGATGTGATTGCTGTTATTGTATCATAATACCGGTATGCATGAGCTTTCTAGGTATGCATGAGCTTTCTAGGAAACATGCGGTATGTCTGACAACACTGGCAGGTGTTTCCTCCACCCATAAAGTTAAGCTGCAACACATGAAGAAACAGCCTTCACCTGTTGACGTTTTCCAGACCATCCAAGACTGTTTAGAGTGTTGAAAGCACTGACAGTGTCTGTTTATAATGTATGTGTCTAAAACTAATGTCCTCTACTTCGTCCTCGGGGTAGCCTATGACTTCTAGATATACCGCGACAGCTCTTACAGACTCCACAACAGCTCTCACAAGCTAACGTCTACTTAAAGTTTACTACTTGTGGTGTCCATATAGAGTTGTGAATTCAGTCATGCGGTTTGTGAGAAATATCTCATCCAGCTAATCAGACTGATCTGAGAATGTGTTCTCTGGCGCCATCTGCAGGATCAGTTTGTCCTGCTGAGGACTGAGTATTCCAGCACCCTCCCCTGTATCCT
>NW_026285649.1:0-17573 GCF_023373465.1 Oncorhynchus keta | reverse complement strand
CTCTACACTCTAACCACTAGGCTACCTGCCTCCTCTACACTCTAGTCTACCTGCCTCCTCTACACTCTAACCACTAGGCTACCTGCCTCCTCTACACTCTAACCACTAGTCTGCCTCCTCTACACTCTAACCACTAGCTACCTGCCTCCCTCTACACTCTAACCACTAGTCTACCTGCCTCCTCTACACTCTAACCACTAGGCTACCTGCCTCCTCTACACTCTAACCACTAGGCCACCCTGCCTCCTCTACACTCTAACCACTAGTCTACCTGCCTCCACTCTAACCACTCTACCTGCCTCCTCTACCACCACTAGGCTACCTGCCTCCTCTACACTCTAACCACTAGGCTACCTGCCTCCTCTACACTCTAACCACTAGTCTACCTGCCTCCTCTACACTCTAACCACTAGGCTACCTGCCTCCTCTACACTCTAACCACTAGGCTACCTGCCTCCTCTACACTCTAACCACTAGGCCACCCTGCCTCCTCTACACTCTAACCACTAGTCTACCTGCCTCCTCTACACTCTAACCACTAGGCTACCTGCCTCCTCTACACTCTAACCACTAGGCTACCTGCCTCCTCTACACTCTAACCACTAGTCTACCTGCCTCCTCTACACTCTAACCACTAGGCTACCTGCCTCCTCTACACTCTAACCACTAGGCTACCTGCCTCCTCTACACTCTAACCACTAGTCTACCTGCCTCCTCTACACTCTAACCACTAGGCTACCTGCCTCCTCTACACTCTAACCACTAGTCTACCTGCCTCCTCTACACTCTAACCACTAGTCTACCTGCCTCCTCTACACTCTAACCACTAGTCTACCTGCCACCTCTACACTCTAACCACTAGTCTACCTGCCTCCTCTACACTCTAACCACTAGTCTACCTGCCTCCTCTACACTCTAACCACTAGACTACCTGCCTCCTCTACACTCTAACCACTAGTCTACCTGCCTCCTCTACACTCTAACCACTAGTCTACCTGCCTCCTCTACACTCTAACCACTAGGCTACCTGCCTCCTCTACACTCTAACCACTAGGCTACCTGCCTCCTCTACACTCTAACCACTAGGCTACCTGCCTCCTCTACACTCTAACCACTAGTCTACCTGCCTCCTCTATACTCTAACCACTAGGCTACCTGCCTCCTCTACACTCTAACCACTAGTCTACCTGCCTCCTCTACACTCTAACCACTAGGCTACCTGCCTCCTCTATACTCTAACCACTAGTCTACCTGCCTCCTCTACACTCTAACCACTAGGCTACCTGCCTCCTCTACACTCTAACCACTAGGCTACCTGCCTCCTCTACACTCTAACCACTAGTCTACCTGCCTCCTCTACACTCTAACCACTAGGCTACCTGCCTCCTCTACACTCTAACCACTAGGCTACCTGCCTCCTCTACACTCTAACCACTAGGCTACCTGCCTCCTCTACACTCTAACCACTAGGCTACCTGCCTCCTCTACACTCTAACCACTAGGCTACCTGCCTCCTCTACACTCTAACCACTAGGCTACCTGCCTCCTCTACACTCTAACCACTAGGCTACCTGCCTCCTCTATACTCTAACCACTAGGCTACCTGCCTCCTCTACACTCTAACCACTAGGCTACCTGCCTCCTCTACACTCTAACCACTAGGCTACCTGCCTCCTCTACACTCTAACCACTAGGCTACCTGCCTCCTCTACACTCTAACCACTAGGCTACCTGCCTCCTCTACACTCTAACCACTAGGCTACCTGCCTCCTCCACACTCTAACCACTAGGCTACCTGCCTCCTCTACACTCTAACCACTAGGCTACCTGCCTCCTCTACACTCTAACCACTAGTCTACCTGCCTCCTCCACACTCTAACCACTAGGCTACCTGCCTCCTCTATACTCTAACCACTAGGCTACCTGCCTCCTCTACACTCTAACCACTAGGCTACCTGCCTCCTCTCTACACTCTAACCAATAGGCTACCTGCCTCCTCTACACTCTAACCACTAGTCTACCTGCCTCCTCTACACTCTAACCACTAGGCTACCTGCCTCCTCTACACTCTAACCACTAGGCTACCTGCCTCCTCTACACTCTAACCACTAGGCTACCTGCCTCCTCTACACTCTAACCACTAGTCTACCTGCCTCCTCTACCCTCTAACCACTAGGCTACCTGCCTCCTCTACACTCTAACCACTAGGCTACCTGCCACCTCTACACTCTAACCACTAGGCTACCCTGCCTCCTCTACACTCTAACCACTAGGCTACCTGCCTCCTCTACACTCTAACCACTAGTCTACCTGCCTCCTCTACACTCTAACCACTAGGCCACCCTGCCTCCTCTACACTCTAACCACTAGTCTACCTGCCGCCTCTACACTCTAACCACTAGTCTACCTACCTCCTCTACACTCTAACCACTAGTCTACCTACCTCCTCTACACTCTAACCACTAGACTACCTACCTCCTCTACACTCTAACCACTAGGCTACCTGCCTCCTCTACACTCTAACCACTAGGCTACCTGCCACCTCTACACTCTAACCACTAGGCTACCCTGCCTCCTCTACACTCTAACCACTAGGCTACCTGCCTCCTCTACACTCTAACCACTAGGCTACCTGCCTCCTCTACACTCTAACCACTAGGCTACCTGCCTCCTCTACACTCTAACCACTAGTCTACCTGCCACCTCTACACTCTAACCACTAGGCTACCTGCCACCTCTACACTCTAACCACTAGGCTACCTGCCTCCTCTACACTCTAACAATATGAATAAAGACTCCGTCCATAAGTGAAACCCGTGTTTGTGTAGAGCACAGGAGGCTGTTGAGAGGAAGACGGCTCGTAGTAATGTCTGAAATGGAGTGAACGGAACTTATCAACCACTTTGAAACCATGTGTCTGACGCGTGCGACACCATTACTCCATATAATTCCATTCCCCTCAATTAGTCAGCCACTGGCAGCCAGTGTTGTGTAGTAATCGTCTGGAAGTACGAGCGATACCGTCAGTACGAGCGATACCGTCAGTACGAGCGATACCGTCAGTACGAGCGATACCGTCAGTACGAGCGATACCGTCAGTACGAGCGATACCGTCAGCCTACAACCTGTCAGTGTTGTGTAGTGATCGTCTGGAAGTACCAGCGATACCGTCAGTACCAGCGATACCGTCAGTACGAGCGATACCGTTGTCAGTGTTGTGTAGTGATCGTCTGGAAGTACCAGCGATACCGTCTCTGTGTGATGTAAGACAACAGCGGTTAACGAACAGTGTTAATAAAGACTGTCCAGGGCTGATTATCTTTGAGTATTTCTTAGTGTTGTCGCGTTATTAAGAATCAGCAAGTAAGCGTTTGGTTGAACGACGTATAGCATGTGTCGTGTACCTACGACTAATACAACTTGAAACTTGTAAGAGAATATGCCAGAACTATGGCTATTCAGAGAGATGTAGTAAGGCTCGAGATTCAGAGAGAAGCCATTAGTACAATGGTCTTCTGTGCTGCGTTCTACTGGTCTCTCTCTCTCACACTGTAGAGTCCTCTCCTCACAGTTGGAGAGACAGGGGTCAGTGACTGGTCGATCCCAGATGGGCTCTTTACAGCAGCACTTCTTCTATACACACTAAACACACACACACACACACACACACACACACACACACACACACACACACACACACACACACACACACACACACACACACACACACACACACAGAGAGACACACACACACACTGGAGGCATTAATGTCTTTTTCCACTCTGGGTTAAGATGGTGTTGTAGCTGCTTTGTCCCTCAAACAGACTTCACAGAGCTGTCTTTGTCCCTCAGAGTGACTTCACAGAGCTGTCTTTGTCCCTCAGAGTGACTTCACAGAGCTGTCTTTGTCCCTCAAAGTGACTTCACAGAGCTGTCTTTGTCCCTCAGAGTGACTTCACAGAGCTGTCTTTGTCCCTCAGAGTGACTTCACAGAGCTGTCTTTGTCCCTCAGAGTGACTTCACAGAGCTGTCTTTGTCCCTCAGAGTGACTTCACAGAGCTGTCTTTGTCCCTCAGAGTGACTTCACAGAGCTGTCTTTGTCCCTTACTTTTTGGGGGGGTCGATTAATTCCGTCGATATACGTATCCAAAATGTCCATTTATTTGGCGCGTTTGATCCAGAAAAACACTGGTTCCAACTTGTGCAACGTGACTACAAAATATCTCATAAGTTACCTGTAAGCTTTGCCAAAGCATTTCAAACTACTTTTGTAACACAACTTGAGGTATTTTGTAAATGTATATAATCGATCACATTGTAGACGGGATGATCTGTGTTCAATACAGGAAGAAAACAAACTGACACTACTTTTCTGGTCACGTGCCTCTATCTAACAGTACACATCAAGTGACCCTCGTTCAAGATGGCCGTACTTCTTCATCACACAAAGGAATAACCTCAACCAATTTCTAAAGACTGTTGACATCCAGTGGAAGTGATAGGAACTGCAAGAAGGTCCCTTAGAAATCTGGATGAAAAACCATTGAAAAGAGAGTGACCCCCCCAAAAAAATCTGAATGGTTTTTCCTCTGGGTTTCGTCTGCTAAATAAGTTCTGTTATACTCACAGACATGATTCAAACGGCTTTAGAAACTTAAGAGTGTTTTCTATCCGAATCCACTAATACTATGCATATCTTATCTTCTGGTGATGAGTAGCAGGCAGTTGAATTTGGGCATGCATTTCAAATACTTCCCCGTCACACATAAGTTTTAATACTTTTAATTTAATACTTTAATACTTTTATACTTTTAATTAGTTTCCGTCAGACTGTAATGCTGTGATATTGATCTATAAACTGCTACCAATCAATCACTGTGACCTGGATCCCGACTAATCAGGGAGTAATTCATCATGAATGTCACTGAGGAAGCTGAACACTACAGAGAGGAAGTTGAACACTACAGAGAGGAAGCTGAACACTACAGAGAGGAAGCTGAACACTACAGAGAGGAAGCTGAACACTACAGAGAGGAAGCTGAACACTACAGAGAGGAAGCTGAACACAACAGAGAGGAAGCTGAACACTATAGAGAGGAAGCTGAACACTATGAAGAGGAAGCTGAACACAACAGAGAGGAAGCTGAACGCTACAGAGAGGAAGTTGAACACAACAGATAGGAAGCTGAACACAACAGAGAGGAAGCTGAACACTATGAAGAGGAAGCTGAACACAACAGAGAGGAAGCTGAACGCTACAGAGAGGAAGTTGAACACAACAGATAGGAAGCTGAACACAACAGAGAGGAAGCTGAACACTACAGAGAGGAAGTTGAACACTACAGAGAGGAAGCTGAACACTACAGAGAGGAAGCTGAACACTACAGAGAGGAAGCTGAACACTACAGAGAGGAAGATGAACACTACAGAGAGGAAGTTGAACACTACAGAGAGGAAGCTGAACACTACAGAGAGGAAGCTGAACACTACAGAGAGGAAGTTGAACACAACAGAGAGGAAGCTGAACACTACAGAGAGGAAGTTGAACACTACAGAGAGGAAGTTGAACACAACAGAGAGGAAGCTGAACACAACAGAGAGGAAGTTGAACACTACAGAGAGGAAGTTGAACACTACAGAGAGGAAGCTGAACACTACAGAGAGGAAGTTGAACACTACAGAGAGGAAGTTGAACACTACAGAGAGGAAGTTGAACACTACAGAGAGGAAGATGAACACAACAGAGAGGAAGTTGAACACTACAGAGAGGAAGTTGAACACTACAGAGAGGAAGTTGAACACTACAGAGAGGAAGTTGAACACTACAGAGAGGAAGTTGAACACTACAGAGAGGAAGTTGAACACTACAGAGAGGAAGCTGAACACTACAGAGAGGAAGTTGAACACTACAGAGAGGAAGTTGAACACTACAGAGAGGAAGCTGAACACTACAAATAGGAAGTTGAACACTACAGAGAGGAAGATGAACACAACAGAGAGGAAGTTGAACACTACAGAGAGGAAGTTGAACACTACAGAGAGGAAGTTGAACACAACAGAGAGGAAGCTGAACACTACAGAGAGGAAGTTGAACACAACAGAGAGGAAGCTGAACACTACAGAGAGGAAGATGAACACAACAGAGAGGAAGTTGAACACTACAGAGAGGAAGTTGAACACTATGAAGAGGAAGCTGAACACTACAGAGAGGAAGCTGAACACTACAGAGAGGATGGTGAACACAACAGAGAGGAAGTTGAACACTACAGAGAGGAAGCTGAACACTACAGAGAGGAAGTTGAACACAACAGAGAGGAAGCTGAACACTACAGAGAGGAAGCTGAACACTACAGAGAGGAAGTTGAACACAACAGAGAGGAAGCTGAACACTACAGAGAGGAAGCTGAACACAACAGAGAGGAAGTTGAACACTACAGAGAGGAAGCTGAACACAACAGAGAGGAAGCTGAACACTACAGAGAGGAAGTTGAACACTACAGAGAGGAAGCTGAACACAACAGAGAGGAAGCTGAACACAACAGAGAGGAAGTTGAACACAACAGAGAGGAAGCTGAACACTACAGAGAGGAAGTTGAACACTACAGAGAGGAAGTTGAACACTACAGAGAGGAAGTAGAACACTACAGAGAGGAAGGTGAACACAACAGAGAGGAAGCTGAACACAACAGAGAGGAAGGTGAACACTACAGAGAGGAAGCTGAACACTACAGAGAGGAAGCTGAACACTACAGAGAGGAAGGTGAACACAACAGAGAGGAAGCTGAACACTACAGAGAGGAAGCTGAACACTACAGAGAGGAAGCTGAACACAACAGAGAGGAAGCTGAACACAACAGAGAGGAAGCTGAACACTACAGAGAGGAAGCTGAACACTACAGAGAGGAAGCTGAACACTACAGAGAGGAAGTTGAACACAACAGAGAGGAAGTTGAACACTACAGAGAGGAAGTTGAACACTACAGAGAGGAAGCTGAACACTACAGAGAGGAAGTTGAACACTACAGAGAGGAAGTTGAACACTACAGAGAGGAAGTTGAACACTACAGAGAGGAAGCTGAACACTACAGAGAGGAAGTTGAACACTACAGAGAGGAAGTTGAACACTACAGAGAGGAAGTTGAACACTACAGAGAGGAAGCTGAACACTACAGAGAGGAAGTTGAACACTACAGAGAGGAAGTTGAACACTACAGAGAGGAAGCTGAACACGACAGAGAGGAAGTTGAACACTACAGAGAGGAAGTTGAACACTACAGAGAGGAAGCTGAACACTACAGAGAGGAAGTTGAACACTACAGAGAGGAAGTTGAACACTACAGAGAGGAAGCTGAACACTACAAATAGGAAGTTGAACACTACAGAGAGGAAGATGAACACAACAGAGAGGAAGTTGAACACTACAGAGAGGAAGTTGAACACTACAGAGAGGAAGTTGAACACAACAGAGAGGAAGCTGAACACTACAGAGAGGAAGCTGAACACAACAGAGAGGAAGCTGAACACTACAGAGAGGAAGATGAACACAACAGAGAGGAAGTTGAACACTACAGAGAGGAAGTTGAACACTATGAAGAGGAAGCTGAACACTACAGAGAGGAAGCTGAACACTACAGAGAGGATGGTGAACACAACAGAGAGGAAGCTGAACACTACAGAGGAAGCTGAACACTACAGAGAGGAAGTTGAACACAACAGAGAGGAAGCTGAACACTACAGAGAGGAAGTTGAACACTACAGAGAGGAAGTTGAACACAACAGAGAGGAAGCTGAACACAACAGAGAGGAAGCTGAACACAACAGAGAGGAAGTTGAACACTACAGAGAGGAAGCTGAACACAACAGAGAGGAAGCTGAACACTACAGAGAGGAAGTTGAACACTACAGAGAGGAAGCTGAACACAACAGAGAGGAAGCTGAACACAACAGAGAGGAAGTTGAACACAACAGAGAGGAAGCTGAACACTACAGAGAGGAAGTTGAACACTACAGAGAGGAAGTTGAACACTACAGAGAGGAAGTAGAACACTACAGAGAGGAAGGTGAACACAACAGAGAGGAAGCTGAACACAACAGAGAGGAAGGTGAACACTACAGAGAGGAAGCTGAACACTACAGAGAGGAAGCTGAACACTACAGAGAGGAAGTTGAACACAACAGAGAGGAAGCTGAACACTACAGAGAGGAAGCTGAACACTACAGAGAGGAAGATGAACACAACAGAGAGGAAGCTGAACACAACAGAGAGGAAGCTGAACACTACAGAGAGGAAGTTGAACACTACAGAGAGGAAGTTGAACACTACAGAGAGGAAGTTGAACACAACAGAGAGGAAGTTGAACACTACAGAGAGGAAGTTGAACACTACAGAGAGGAAGCTGAACACTACAGAGAGGAAGCTGAACACTACAGAGAGGAAGGTGAACACTACAGAGAGGAAGCTGAACACAACAGAGAGGAAGGTGAACACTACAGAGAGGAAGCTGAACACTACAGAGAGGAAGCTGAACACAACAGAGAGGAAGTTGAACACTACAGAGAGGAAGGTGAACACAACAGAGAGGAAGTTGAACACTACAGAGAGGAAGCTGAACACAACAGAGAGGAAGTTGAACACAACAGAGAGGAAGCTGAACACTACAGAGAGGAAGCTGAACACTACAGAGAGGAAGTTGAACACTACAGAGAGGAAGCTGAACACGACAGAGAGGAAGGTGAACACTACAGAGAGGAAGCTGAACACAACAGAGAGGAAGCTGAACACTACAGAGAGGAAGGTGAACACAACAGAGAGGAAGTTGAACACTACAGAGAGGAAGCTGAACACTACAGAGAGGAAGTTGAACACTACAGAGAGGAAGTTGAACACAACAGAGAGGAAGCTGAACACAACAGAGAGGAAGTTGAACACTACAGAGAGGAAGGTGAACACTACAGAGAGGAAGGTGAACACTACAGAGAGGAAGCTGAACACTACAGAGAGGAAGCTGAACACTACAGAGAGGAAGGTGAACACTACAGAGAGGAAGGTGAACACTACAGAGAGGAAGCTGAACACTACAGAGAGGAAGCTGAACACTACAGAGAGGAAGTTGAACACTACAGAGAGGAAGGTGAACACTACAGAGAGGAAGTTGAACACAACAGAGAGGAAGTTGAACACTACAGAGAGGAAGTTGAACACTATGAAGAGGAAGCTGAACACTACAGAGAGGAAGCTGAACACTACAGAGAGGATGGTGAACACTACAGAGAGGAAGCTGAACACTACAGAGAGGAAGCTGAACACTACAGAGAGGAAGTTGAACACTACAGAGAGGAAGTTGAACACTACAGAGAGGAAGCTGAACACTACAGAGAGGAAGTTGAACACTACAGAGAGGAAGCTGAACACAACAGAGAGGAAGCTGAACACTACAGAGAGGAAGTTGAACACAACAGAGAGGAAGCTGAACACAACAGAGAGGAAGCTGAACACTACAGAGAGGAAGTTGAACACTACAGAGAGGAAGTTGAACACTACAGAGAGGAAGTTGAACACTACAGAGAGGAAGTTGAACACTACAGAGAGGAAGTTGAACACTACAGAGAGGAAGTTGAACACTACAGAGAGGAAGCTGAACACTACAGAGAGGAAGTTGAACACTACAGAGAGGAAGCTGAACACTACAGAGAGGAAGTTGAACACTACAGAGAGGAAGATGAACACTACAGAGAGGAAGTTGAACACTACAGAGAGGAAGTTGAACACTACAGAGAGGAAGTTGAACACTACAGAGAGGAAGTTGAACACTACAGAGAGGAAGTCGAACACTACAGAGAGGAAGCTGAACACTACAAATAGGAAGTTGAACACTACAGAGAGGAAGATGAACACAACAGAGAGGAAGTTGAACACTACAGAGAGGAAGTTGAACACTACAGAGAGGAAGTTGAACACAACAGAGAGGAAGCTGAACACTACAGAGAGGAAGCTGAACACAACAGAGAGGAAGCTGAACACTACAGAGAGGAAGATGAACACAACAGAGAGGAAGTTGAACACTACAGAGAGGAAGTTGAACACTATGAAGAGGAAGCTGAACACTACAGAGAGGAAGCTGAACACTACAGAGAGGATGGTGAACACTACAGAGAGGAAGTTGAACACAACAGAGAGGAAGCTGAACACTACAGAGAGGAAGTTGAACACTACAGAGAGGAAGCTGAACACTACAGAGAGGAAGCTGAACACTACAGAGAGGAAGTTGAACACTACAGAGAGGAAGCTGAACACAACAGAGAGGAAGCTGAACACAACAGAGAGGAAGTTGAACACTACAGAGAGGAAGCTGAACACAACAGAGAGGAAGCTGAACACTACAGAGAGGAAGTTGAACACAACAGAGAGGAAGCTGAACACAACAGAGAGGAAGCTGAACACTACAGAGAGGAAGTTGAACACAACAGAGAGGAAGCTGAACACAACAGAGAGGAAGTTGAACACTACAGAGAGGAAGTTGAACACTACAGAGAGGAAGTTGAACACTACAGAGAGGAAGTTGAACACAACAGAGAGGAAGCTGAACACAACAGAGAGGAAGGTGAACACTACAGAGAGGAAGCTGAACACTACAGAGAGGAAGCTGAACACTACAGAGAGGAAGATGAACACAACAGAGAGGAAGCTGAACACAACAGAGAGGAAGCTGAACACTACAGAGAGGAAGCTGAACACAACAGAGAGGAAGCTGAACACAACAGAGAGGAAGCTGAACACTACAGAGAGGAAGCTGAACACAACAGAGAGGAAGCTGAACACTACAGAGAGGAAGTTGAACACAACAGAGAGGAAGTTGAACACTACAGAGAGGAAGTTGAACACTACAGAGAGGAAGTTGAACACTACAGAGAGGAAGTTGAACACTACAGAGAGGAAGTTGAACACTACAGAGAGGAAGTTGAACACTACAGAGAGGAAGCTGAACACTACAGAGAGGAAGTTGAACACTACAGAGAGGAAGTTGAACACTACAGAGAGGAAGTTGAACACTACAGAGAGGAAGCTGAACACTACAGAGAGGAAGTTGAACACTACAGAGAGGAAGTTGAACACTACAGAGAGGAAGCTGAACACTACAGAGAGGAAGTTGAACACTACAGAGAGGAAGTTGAACACTACAGAGAGGAAGCTGAACACTACAGAGAGGAAGTTGAACACTACAGAGAGGAAGTTGAACACTACAGAGAGGAAGCTGAACACTACAAATAGGAAGTTGAACACTACAGAGAGGAAGATGAACACAACAGAGAGGAAGTTGAACACTACAGAGAGGAAGTTGAACACTACAGAGAGGAAGTTGAACACAACAGAGAGGAAGCTGAACACTACAGAGAGGAAGCTGAACACAACAGAGAGGAAGCTGAACACTACAGAGAGGAAGATGAACACAACAGAGAGGAAGTTGAACACTACAGAGAGGAAGTTGAACACTATGAAGAGGAAGCTGAACACTACAGAGAGGAAGCTGAACACTACAGAGAGGATGGTGAACACAACAGAGAGGAAGTTGAACACTACAGAGAGGAAGCTGAACACAACAGAGAGGAAGCTGAACACAACAGAGAGGAAGCTGAACACAACAGAGAGGAAGCTGAACACTACAGAGAGGAAGATGAACACAACAGAGAGGAAGCTGAACACAACAGAGAGGAAGCTGAACACAACAGAGAGGAAGTTGAACACTACAGAGAGGAAGTTGAACACAACAGAGAGGAAGCTGAACACTACAGAGAGGAAGTTGAACACTACAGAGAGGAAGCTGAACACAACAGAGAGGAAGATGAACACAACAGAGAGGAAGTTGAACACAACAGAGAGGAAGCTGAACACTACAGAGAGGAAGTTGAACACTACAGAGAGGAAGTTGAACACTACAGAGAGGAAGTAGAACACTACAGAGAGGAAGGTGAACACAACAGAGAGGAAGCTGAACACAACAGAGAGGAAGCTGAACACTACAGAGAGGAAGTTGAACACAACAGAGAGGAAGCTGAACACTACAGAGAGGAAGCTGAACACAACAGAGAGGAAGCTGAACACTACAGAGAGGAAGCTGAACACTACAGAGAGGAAGCTGAACACAACAGAGAGGAAGCTGAACACAACAGAGAGGAAGCTGAACACTACAGAGAGGAAGCTGAACACTACAGAGAGGAAGGTGAACACTACAGAGAGGAAGCTGAACACAACAGAGAGGAAGTTGAACACTACAGAGAGGAAGTTGAACACTACAGAGAGGAAGCTGAACACTACAGAGAGGAAGCTGAACACTACAGAGAGGAAGGTGAACACTACAGAGAGGAAGCTGAACACAACAGAGAGGAAGGTGAACACTACAGAGAGGAAGCTGAACACTACAGAGAGGAAGCTGAACACAACAGAGAGGAAGTTGAACACTACAGAGAGGAAGGTGAACACAACAGAGAGGAAGTTGAACACTACAGAGAGGAAGCTGAACACAACAGAGAGGAAGTTGAACACAACAGAGAGGAAGCTGAACACTACAGAGAGGAAGCTGAACACTACAGAGAGGAAGTTGAACACTACAGAGAGGAAGCTGAACACAACAGAGAGGAAGGTGAACACTACAGAGAGGAAGCTGAACACAACAGAGAGGAAGCTGAACACTACAGAGAGGAAGGTGAACACAACAGAGAGGAAGTTGAACACTACAGAGAGGAAGCTGAACACAACAGAGAGGAAGTTGAACACTACAGAGAGGAAGTTGAACACTACAGAGAGGAAGCTGAACACAACAGAGAGGAAGTTGAACACAACAGAGAGGAAGGTGAACACTACAGAGAGGAAGGTGAACACTACAGAGAGGAAGTTGAACACTACAGAGAGGAAGTTGAACACTACAGAGAGGAAGGTGAACACTACAGAGAGGAAGCTGAACACAACAGAGAGGAAGCTGAACACTACAGAGAGGAAGTTGAACACTACAGAGAGGAAGTTGAACACTACAGAGAGGAAGGTGAACACTACAGAGAGGAAGATGAACACAACAGAGAGGAAGTTGAACACTACAGAGAGGAAGTTGAACACTATGAAGAGGAAGCTGAACACTACAGAGAGGAAGCTGAACACTACAGAGAGGATGGTGAACACTACAGAGAGGAAGTTGAACACAACAGAGAGGAAGCTGAACACTACAGAGAGGAAGCTGAACACTACAGAGAGGAAGCTGAACACTACAGAGAGGAAGTTGAACACTACAGAGAGGAAGCTGAACACAACAGAGAGGAAGCTGAACACAACAGAGAGGAAGTTGAACACTACAGAGAGGAAGCTGAACACAACAGAGAGGAAGCTGAACACTACAGAGAGGAAGTTGAACACAACAGAGAGGAAGCTGAACACAACAGAGAGGAAGCTGAACACTACAGAGAGGAAGTTGAACACTACAGAGAGGAAGTTGAACACTACAGAGAGGAAGCTGAACACTACAGAGAGGAAGGTGAACACTACAGAGAGGAAGCTGAACACTACAGAGAGGAAGTTGAACACTACAGAGAGGAAGCTGAACACTACAGAGAGGAAGGTGAACACTACAGAGAGGAAGCTGAACACAACAGAGAGGAAGGTGAACACTACAGAGAGGAAGGTGAACACAACAGAGAGGAAGTTGAACACAACAGAGAGGAAGTTGAACACTACAGAGAGGAAGGTGAACACTACAGAGAGGAAGGTGAACACTACAGAGAGGAAGCTGAACACTACAGAGAGGAAGGTGAACACTACAGAGAGGAAGCTGAACACTACAGAGAGGAAGCTGAACACTACAGAGAGGAAGGTGAACACTACAGAGAGGAAGGTGAACACTACAGAGAGGAAGTTGAACACTACAGAGAGGAAGCTGAACACTACAGAGAGGAAGCTGAACACTACAGAGAGGAAGCTGAACACTACAGAGAGGAAGTTGAACACTACAGAGAGGAAGGTGAACACTACAGAGAGGAAGCTGAACACTACAGAGAGGAAGCTGAACACAACAGAGAGGAAGCTGAACACTACAGAGAGGAAGTTGAACACTACAGAGAGGAAGTTGAACACTACAGAGAGGAAGCTGAACACTACAGAGAGGAAGCTGAACACTACAGAGAGGAAGTTGAACACAACAGAGAGGAAGCTGAACACTACAGAGAGGAAGTTGAACACTACAGAGAGGAAGTTGAACACTACAGAGAGGAAGCTGAACACAACAGAGAGGAAGTTGAACACTACAGAGAGGAAGGTGAACACTACAGAGAGGAAGTTGAACACTACAGAGAGGAAGTTGAACACAACAGATAGGAAGCTGAACACAACAGAGAGGAAGTTGAACACTACAGAGAGGAAGTTGAACACAACAGAGAGGAAGTTGAACACAACAGAGAGGAAGTTGAACACAACAGATAGGAAGCTGAACACAACAGAGAGGAAGTTGAACACTACAGAGAGGAAGTTGAACACAACAGAGAGGAAGGTGAACACTACAGAGAGGAAGCTGAACACTACAGAGAGGAAGTTGAACACTACAGAGAGGAAGTTGAACACTACAGAGAGGAAGTTGAACACAACAGAGAGGAAGCTGAACACAACAGAGAGGAAGTTGAACACTACAGAGAGGAAGTTGAACACAACAGAGAGGAAGCTGAACACAACAGAGAGGAAGTTGAACACTACAGAGAGGAAGTTGAACACAACAGAGAGGAAGGTGAACACAACAGAGAGGAAGTTGAACACAACAGAGAGGAAGTTGAACACAACAGATAGGAAGCTGAACACAACAGAGAGGAAGTTGAACACTACAGAGAGGAAGTTGAACACAACAGAGAGGAAGTTGAACACAACAGAGAGGAAGGTGAACACTACAGAGAGGAAGTTGAACACTACAGAGAGGAAGTTAAACATTACAGAGAGGAAGCTGAACACAACAGAGAGGAAGCTGAACACTACAGAGAGGAAGGTGAACACTACAGAGAGGAAGTTGAACACTACAGAGAGGAAGTTGAACACTACAGAGAGGAAGTTGAACACAACAGAGAGGAAGCTGAACACAACAGAGAGGAAGTTGAACACTACAGAGAGGAAGTTGAACACTACAGAGAGGAAGCTGAACACTACAGAGAGGAAGTTGAACACTACAGAGAGGAAGCTGAACACTACAGAGAGGAAGTTGAACACAACAGAGAGGAAGCTGAACACAACAGAGAGGAAGTTGAACACTACAGAGAGGAAGTTGAACACTACAGAGAGGAAGCTGAACACAACAGAGAGGAAGCTGAACACAACAGAGAGGAAGCTGAACACAACAGAGAGGAAGTTGAACACAACAGAGAGGAAGCTGAACACTACAGAGAGGAAGCTGAACACAACAGAGAGGAAGTTGAACACTACAGAGAGGAAGTTGAACACTACAGAGAGGAAGATGAACACAACAGAGAGGAAGTTGAACACAACAGAGAGGAAGTTGAACACTACAGAGAGGAAGGTGAACACTACAGAGAGGAAGTTGAACACAACAGAGAGGAAGTTGAACACAACAGAGAGGAAGCTGAACACTACAGAGAGGAAGTTGAACACAACAGAGAGGAAGTTGAACACTACAGAGAGGAAGGTGAACACTACAGAGAGGAAGTTGAACACAACAGAGAGGAAGTTGAACACAACAGAGAGGAAGCTGAACACTACAGAGAGGAAGGTGAACACAACAGAGAGGAAGTTGAACACAACAGAGAGGAAGCTGAACACTACAGAGAGGAAGTTGAACACAACAGAGAGGAAGTTGAACACTACAGAGAGGAAGCTGAACACTACAGAGAGGAAGTTGAACACAACAGAGAGGAAGTTGAACACAACAGAGAGGAAGTTGAACACTACAGAGAGGAAGGTGAACACTACAGAGAGGAAGTTGAACACAACAGAGAGGAAGTTGAACACAACAGAGAGGAAGTTGAACACTACAGAGAGGAAGTTGAACACAACAGAGAGGAAGTTGAACACAACAGAGAGGAAGCTGAACACTACAGAGAGGAAGTTGAACACAACAGAGAGGAAGCTGAACACAACAGAGAGGAAGTTGAACACTACAGAGAGGAAGTTGAACACTACAGAGAGGAAGCTGAACACTACAGAGAGGAAGTTGAACACAACAGAGAGGAAGCTGAACACAACAGAGAGGAAGTTGAACACTACAGAGAGGAAGCTGAACACAACAGAGAGGAAGCTGAACACTACAGAGAGGAAGCTGAACACTACAGAGTCCTGGTCAAATCTAGTATGGCTATACAATTATATTATTATATTATACAACTATACAAGTACTGGGTACATTTGGGACAAACTATTAATCCTGTTCACTTGGCTGCTCCGTAGACCGAGCCCCAGTCTGCTGAAAAGGGGCTTTATCGGCATGGGAAACATATGTTATTATATACATTGTGAAATAGATCATTAACAAAAGTGAAATCAACAATAAAAATGAATATTAAACATTCCACAGTTCCAAAAGAATAATAAATAAAGAAAGAAAGAAAAATAAAATAAAGAATAAAGAATAAATACATTTCAAATGTCATATTATGTTATAACGATGTGCAAATGGTTAAAGTACAAAAGGGAAAACAAATGTAGAGCAACAATGTACAAAAATGCGAAAGGGAAAATAAATAAACATAAATATGGGTTGTATTTAACATGGTGTTTGTTCTTCACTGGTTGCCCTTTTCTTGTGGCAACAGGTCACAAATCTTGCTGCTGTGACGTCACACTGTGATATTTCAGCCAGTAGATATGGGAGTCTGTTTTCTAATTCTTTATGGATCTGAGTAATCTGAGGGAAATATGTATCTAATATGGTCATATATTTGTCAGGAGGTTAGGAAGTGCAGCTCAGTTTCCACCTCATTTTGTGGGCAGTGAGCACATAGCCTGTCTTCTCTTGAGAGCCAGGTCTGCCTACGGCGGCCTTTCTCAATAGCAAGGCTATGCTCACTGAGTCTGTGCACAGTCAAAGCTGTCCTTAAGTTTGGGTCAGTCACAGTGGTCAGGTATTCTGCCGCTGTGTACTCTCTGTTTAGGGCCAAATAGCATTCTAGTTTGCTCTGTGTTTTTGTTAATTCTTTACAATGTGTCAAGTAATTATCTTTTTGTTTTCTCATGATTTGGTTGGGTCTATTTGTGCTGCTGTCCTGGGGCTCTGTGGGGTGTGTTTGTGTTTGTGATCAGAGCCCCAGGACCAGCTTGCTTAGGGGACTCTTCTCCAGGTTCATCTCTCTGTAGGTGATGGCTTTGTTATGGAAGATTTGGAAATCACTTTCTTTTGGGGTTGAAGAATTTAATTAGAACTTCTTAGGGATAGCCCCCTTTAAAACAAATGTTCACCTATAATGACCCAAATCTAACTGCCTGTAGCTCAGAACCTAAAGCAAGGATATGCATATTCCTGGTACCATTTGAAAGGAAACACTTTAAAGTTTGTGGCATGTAGGAGAGTATATCACAGTAGATCAGGTAGAAGAAAATACAA
>NW_026285648.1:0-10029 GCF_023373465.1 Oncorhynchus keta | reverse complement strand
CACTTAGCCTACGTTAGCTCAACCTCATACTAATCACATTAGCCTACGTTAGCTCAACCTCATGCTAATCACATTTAGCCTACGTTAGCTCAACCTCATGCTAATCACATTAGCCTACATTAGCTCAACCTCATACTAATCACCTTAGCCTACGTTAGCTCAACCTCATGCTAATCACATTAGCCTACGTTAGCTCAACCTCATGCTAATCACATTAGCCTACGTTAGCTCAACCTCATACTAATCACATTAGCCTACGTTAGCTCAACCTCATACTAATCACATTAGCCTACGTTAGCTCAACCTCATACTAATCACATTAGCCTACGTTAGCTCAACCTCATACTAATCACATTAGCCTACGTTAGCTCAACCTCATACTAATCACATTAGCCTACGTTAGCTCAACCTCATACGAATCACCTTAGCCTACGTTAGCTCAACCTCATGCTAATCACATTAGCCTACGTTAGCTCAACCTCATGCTAATCACATTAGCCTACGTTAGCTAAACCTCATGCTAATCACATTAGCCTACGTTAGCTCAACCTCATGCTAATCACATTAGCCTACGTTAGCTCAACCTCATACTAATCACATTAGCCTACGTTAGCTCAACCTCATACTAATCACCTTAGCCTACGTTAGCTCAACCTCATACTAATCACATTAGCCTACGTATGCTACCCAATGGTGGAACACACTCCCTCACGACGCCAGGACAGCGGAGTCAATCACCACCTTCCGGAGACACCTGAAACCCCACCTCTTTAAGGAATACCTAGGATAGGATAATGTAATCCTTCTCACCCCCCCCCCCTTAAAAGATTTAGATGCACTATTGTAAAGTGGCTGTTCCACTGGATGTCATAAGGTGAATGCACCAATTTGTAAGTCGCTCTGGATAAGAGCGTCTGCTAAATGACTTAAATGTTAAATGTTTAAATGTTTAGCTCAACCTCATGCTAATCACATTAGCCTACGTTAGCTCAACCTCATACTAATCACATTAGCCCACGTTAGCTCAACCGTCCCGTGGAAGGGACACCAATCCCAAAGAAGTTTTAACCCACTGTTACTAGGCCTTCATTGAAAATAAGACCTTGTTCTTATCTGACTTGCCTAGTTAAATACATGTAAAATAAAAAATGTTTTTAAAAAAAAGCCGAATTTGCATATTTCCCAGTGTACCTTGCCTTTTCTAGTGAATTGTAGTGTTACCACCCATGACTGTATTTCTTTGTAACTGGTTCTTTGTAGGATTTTGACCCAGAATTTTGACCCAGAAATTTTAACCAAGAATTCTGACCCAGAATTTTGAGCCGCGTGTTTCTCTACTCCGACGATTGAATAACATGTATGTAACATGTATGTGTACATTTATTTTGGAACGCTGAGAAAAAAAGGGGTACAATGGTGAAGGTACATTTCTGTTCCCCAGGGTACAAACATATTCTATGTACCCTCGATACCCTTAATTTAATACCCACCATAAGGTACAATGATGCAGTTCTGATGCCTAAAAGGAACTAATGACTAAAAAGGCAAATTTGTACCATAATTATTATCATCATATTTCCCTATTAGGTGTATATATATATGTGTGTGTTTTTGCATGCACATTCATTGTTTGATTCTACACAAAGATAAATAACAAATCCAATAAGTTAATGTAATTAAATGCTGAGAATCAAATAGCCACCTGTCATTATGAATTAAGTTGCCAGTGGACAAAAACGGATATTTGAACTCCGTCTGGATTCCAATAGTAAGTAAGCCAGCATAATGTGACTTGCAGGGATGTTTTGCCAAATTCTGGGAACATTCTCATGTTTTCCAGTTGGATAATTCCTGGAAAAAGGAGGGAATAAGTAGGAAATTCTTAAAGCAGAATGTTTTTTAATTTATTTTTTATCTGGGAATTTTGCTAGCCTACTTGCAGGTCTGATGTGGCCTGTAAACCATGAGTTTCAGACCACTGTATTGGGTCAAAGCTAGGCCTCAAAAAAGGCCTTTTGAGATATGTAATGTCATAAAGAGTTTAATTATAATTATGATAATATAATAAAGGTAAAAAATTACATACGTGTAACGGACTTCCTCTTCTTCAGAGGAGGAATAAGAAGGATCAGACCAATGTGCAGCTTGGTAAGTGTCCATAATGATATATTTAATAAATCAACAGAATACTGAACAAAATAACAAAAGTACAAACAAACAAACAAACAAACAAACAAACAAACAAACAAACAAACAAACAAACAAACAAACAAACAAACAACTGAACCAGTCCCGTATGGTGAACACACTAACACAGGATACCCACAAAACACATAGAAAACAGGCTAACCTTAATATGGCTCCCAATCAGAGACAACGACTGACACCTGACTCTGATTGAGAACCATACTAGGCCAAACACATAGAAATACAACAGAACAAAACATAGAAAAACAACATAGAATGCCCACTCCAACTCACGCCCTGACCAACTAAAATAAAGACATGAAAAAGGAACTAAGGTGACATAACGTTTGACTAGGAACTCATAGTATTGAAAATGAACAACTTCAACAACTTTTTCTCTGTCACTGTAGGGGGAGTAGGGGGAGTAGGGGGAGTAAGGGGGAGTAGGGGGAGTAGGGGGAGCAGGGGGAGTAGGGGAGTAAGGGGAGTAGGGGGAGAGGGGGAGCAGGGGGAGAGGGGGTAAGGGAGGAGGGGGAGTAAGGGAGTAGGGGAGAGGGGGGAGGGGGAGTAGGGGGAGTAGGGGGAGTAAGGGAGCAGGGGGAGTAGGGGACATACAGTAGGGGAGTAAGGGAGTAGGGGGAGTAAGGGAGTAGGGGGAGTAGGGGGAGCAGGGGAGTAGGGGGAGTAGGGGGAGTAAGGGGAGTAGGGGGATAGGGGGAGCAGGGGGAGTAGGGGATAGGGGGTGTAGGGGGAGTAGGGGGAGTAAGGGGAGTAGGGGGAGTAGGGGAGTAGGGGGAGTAGGGGGTGGGGGTGAGGCATAGGGGGAGTAAGGGGAGAGGGGGAGTAGGGGGAGTAGGGGGACAGGGGGAGTAGGGGGAGTAAGGGGAGTAGGGGGAGCAGGGGGAGTAGGGGAGTAAGGGAGTAGGGGGAGTAGGGGGAGCAGGGGGAGTAGGGGGAGTAGGGGAGCAGGGGGAGTAGGGGGAGTAAGGGGAGTAGGGGGGAAGGGGAGTAGGGGGAGCAGGGGAGCAGGGGGAGAGGGGGAGTAGGGGGAGTAAGGGGAGAGGGGGAGTAGGGGGAGTAGGGGGTGAGGGGGAGAGGGGGAGTAAGGGGGAGTAGGGGGGAGTAGGGGGAGCAGGGGGCAGGGGGAGTAAGGGGAGTAGGGGAGTAGGGGGAGCAGGGGGAGAGGGGGAGTAAGGGAGTAGGGGAGTAGGGGGAGTAGGGGGAGAGGGGGAGCAGGGGGAGAAGGGGAGTAGGGGAGTAAGGGGAGTAGGGGTGTAGGGGGAGTAGGGGAGCAGGAAGAGTAGGGGAGTAAGGGAGTAGGGGGAGTAAGGGAGTAGGGGGAGTAGGGGGAGCAGGGGAGTAGGGGGAGTAAGGAGTAGGGGAGTAAGGGGAGTAGGGGAGTAAGGGGAGTAGGGGGAGTAGGGGGAGTAGGGGGAGTAAGGGGAGTAGGGGGAGTAGGGGGAGTAGGGGGAGTAGGGGGAGGGGGAGTAGGGGGAGTAGGGGGAGTAGGGGGAGTAGGGGGAGTAAGGGGAGTAGGGGAGTAAGGGAGTAGGGGTAGGGGGAGAGGGGAGCAGGGGGAGTAGGGGGAGTAAGGGGAGTAGGGGGAGTAGGGGGAGTAGGGGGAGTAGGGGGAGCAGGGGGAGTAGGGGGAGTAAGGGGAGTAGGGGGAGGAAGGGGAGTAGGGGGAGTAAGGGAGTAGGGGGAGAGGGGAGCAGGGGGAGCAGGGGGAGTAAGGGAGTAGGGGGTGTAGGGGGATAGGGGGAGCAGGGGGAGTAGGGGGAGTAAGGGAGTAGGGGAGTAAGGGGAGTAAGGGGAGGGGGAGTAGGGGGAGTAGGGGGGAGTAAGGGGAGTAGGGGTGTAGGGGGAGTAGGGGAGCAGGGGAGCAGGGGGAGTAAGGAGTAGGGGGAGTAAGGGGAGGGGGAGTAGGGGGGAGCAGGGGAGTAGGGGGAGTAAGGGGAGGGGGAGTAAGGGAGGGGGAGTAAGGGGAGTAGGGGAGTAGGGGGAGCAGGGGGAGCAAGGGAGCAGGGGGAGTAGGGGGAGTAAGGGGGAGTAAGGGGAGTAGGGGGAGTAGGGGGAGTAAGGGAGTAAGGGGAGAGGGGGAGTAGGGGGAGCAAGGGGAGGGGGAGTAGGGGAGTAGGGGGAGTAATAGGGGGAGAGGGGGGCAGGGGAGTAGGGGAGTAGGGTAGGGGAGTAGGGGAGTAGGGGGTGTAGGGGGTAGGGGAGTAGGGGGAGTAGGGGTGTAGGGGGAGGGGAGTAGGGGTAGAGGGGGGTAGGGGTGCAGGGGGAGTAGGGGGTAGGGGGAGAGGGGTAGGGGAGCAGGGGTGTAGGGTGTAGGGGGTAGGGGGAGTAGGGGAGTAGGGGGAGTAGGGGAGAGATAGGGGGTGTAGGGGGAGTAGGGGTGTAGGGGGAGTAGGGGTGTAGGGGGAGTAGGGAGCAGGGGAGTAGGGGAGTAGGGGGAGTAGGGGGAGTAGGGGGTGTAGGGGGAGTAGGGTGTAGGGGAGTAGGGGGAGTAGGGGGAGTACTGGCAGCAGAGAAGTCAGGCTCAGGAGAGCAAAAACGGATTTACCACGGTGCAGATTAATAAACAAAACCACTGTAAACAGACCCATAAATCAATGGGTAAAACAAAACCTGGTATCCACCAGCATAATGTGCACAAGCACTACAATAAACGGACATGGGGGGAAACAGAGGGATAAATACACAACATGTAATGATGGAATTGAAACCAGGTGTTTCAAACAAAACAAATGGAAACAGAAAGGTGAATTGGCGATGGCTAGAAGACCTCCGAACGAGGAGAGGGACCAACTTCGGCGGAAGTCGTGACAGTCACTAACAAATACTATCATGGGTAGCAAGGCAAGGAACACTGCAAAATTATATTGGAGATGTGGCTTCCTGGGAGAGTAGATTTCAGATAGTTATTTTTGGCAACCCGTGAGTGGAAGTGTTGTACCTTTGGAAGTGATCTATGGTACATTTTTGCCAATGACACGAAACAAATGGATTTGACGCTGTGGTGGTACTATGTAAATGTAATAAGTACAGTACCAGTCAAATGTTTGGTCAAATCTACTCATTTAACCTCTCTGCGAACAGAACCCACTACCGGTTTGAAATTCCAAAACATACGGTGATCGCTATATAAATAGTCATATTAAACATTCATGAACATACAAGTGTCTCACATGTATCGAAAGCCTAGAATCTTGATAATCCAACTGCGTTGTCAGTTTTAAAAAGGATTTACTGCGAAAGAATACGATGCGATTATCTGAGCATAGTGCCCCATTAAAAGAAAAACAATTTAACCAGCACAGGCATAACATAATCACAAACTGCATTAAAATAAATAGTTTACCTTTGATGATCTTCGTCTGTTTGCAATTCCAATGCTCATTGTTACTCAATGAATGATCTTTTGTTTGATAAAATCCATTTTTATAGCCTAACACGAAACATTTTGTGAACCGCTTGTGTCGTGAATTCCGTCTCATTCCATTTTCGACGACACATTCCAGGTAAATAACCCACACAGAACGTGACTTTTCCAGTCATGTTTGGTTTCACTGCAATCAACTGGTTTGTTTGTAACACAATCAAACCTGATGGGCCATTTCGCGGGACGATTGACTGAAGGAAACCGATTTGAAGACAACAAGTCATGACATCATTGTGCACCAATGATTTGCCCGCTGTTTCGTTGATTGACTGTCTTTTAACCCAATGACCACTGATCGTCTTGAAATCTAGCTGGGTAGATAGCCAATGAGCTGAGCTAAAAGGCAATAGGTCATGTTTATGTGTTGCAAGACCAATCCATGTAGTAAGCTCCAGCGTAAAGTGAGTCATTCGCTATTGAAGTTTCATACCGGAAGGAGAAACATATATTAACCATTGCATTGTTTGGTGAACGCGCAGATTCAGCTGTTTATATATCAATCATTATGGCGACTAAGTCAGGGAAAGCTAAATCTAAGTCTAGATATACAGATGTACACACAACTTTAGAATAAATTGATTAGGAAAGTGAGACAGAGATTGTTGTAGGACGATTCATTTAGCGATTGTGGAGGAATATTTTTGAACGGGACAGGACATCATTTTGGACTGGTAAGTTATTATCATGCTAATGCCCTTGTTTGAAATTAATAATATAAAATATTATTTGTGATTTTTATTTTATTTTAGAAGCAATATATAAACATGTAATGTCATGAAATGTGAGGTGCGTGTGTCTGCCGCCCCACCCCAACCCACATGAAATAGCCTATTTGAGGCTGTTGAGGGGAGGGCAGGCCCAAAACAATGGCCAAAGTGAAATGGAGACAGTAGATACAGCTGGTCTGTTGTAATATAATAATGACAGTAGATCTAGCTGGTCTGTCATAATATAATAGAGACAGTAGATCTAGCTGAAATGTCATTATATAATAAAGACAGTAGATCTAGCTGGTCTGTCATAATATAATAGAGACAGTAGATCTAGCTGGTCTGTCATAATATCATGGAGACAGTAGATCTAGCTGAAATGTCATAATAGAATAGAGACAGTAGATCTAGCTGGTCTGTCATAGTATAATAGAGACAGTAGATTTAGCTGAAATGTCATAATATAATAGAGACAGTAGATCTAGCTGGTCTGTCATAATATAATAGAGACAGTAGATCGAGCTGAAATGTCATAATATAATAGAGACAGTAGATCTCGCTGGTCTGTCATAATATAATAGAGACAGTATATCTAGCTGGTCTGTCATAATATAATAGAGACAGTAGATCTAGCTGGTCTGTCATAATATAATAGAGACAGTAGATCTAGCTGGTCTGTCATAATATAATAGAGACAGTAGATCTAGCTGGTCTGTCATAATATAATAGAGACAGTAGATCTAGCTGGTCTGTCATAATATAATAGAGACAGTAGATCTAGCTGGTCTGTCATAATATAATAGAGACAGTAGATCTAGCTGGTCTGTCATAATATCATGGAGACAGTAGATCTAGCTGAAATGTCATAATAGAATAGAGACAGTAGATCTAGCTGGTCTGTCATAGTATAATAGAGACAGTAGATTTAGCTGAAATGTCATAATATAATAGAGACAGTAGATCTAGCTGGTCTGTCATAATATAATAGAGACAGTAGATCGAGCTGAAATGTCATAATATAATAGAGACAGTAGATCTCGCTGGTCTGTCATAATATAATAGAGACAGTATATCTAGCTGGTCTGTCATAATATAATAGAGACAGTAGATCTAGCTGGTCTGTCATAATATAATAGAGACAGTAGATCTAGCTGGTCTGTCATAATATAATAGAGACAGTAGATCTAGCTGGTCTGTCATAATATAATAGAGACAGTAGATCTAGCTGGTCTGTCATAATATAATAGAGACAGTAGATCTAGCTGGTCTGTCATAATATAATAGAGACAGTAGATCTAGCTGGTCTGTCATAATATAATAAAGACAGTAGATCTAGCTGGTCATAATAATATATTCAACCTTATGTTCCCTGTACTCTCTCTCTATATATATGTTTATTATACCTGTTGATACAGGGCTCATATGTGAAACTATTCTAACTGAACATTTTCTTTCACAGTGACACTGACTCCGAATGGGAGTCTTATCCGGTGTACTGTGTGAATTTAAGTATGCTCTCTCTAATTCTCTCTCTCGGAGGACCTGAGCTCTAGGACCATGCCTCAGGACTACCTGGCATGATGACTCCTTGCTGTCCCCAGTCCACCTGGCCGTGTCGCTGTTCCAGTTTCAACTGTTCTGCCTTCGGCTATGGAACCCTAAACTGTTCATTTTTACTCTTGAGGTGCTGTCCTGTTGCACCCTCTACAGCCACTGTGATCTCTACCCGGCACAGCCAGAAGAGGACTGGCCACCCCACATAGCCTGGTTCCTCTCTAGGTTTCTTCCTAGGTTTTTGCCTTTCTAGGGAGTTTTTCCTAGCCACCGTGCATCTACACCTGCATTGCTTGCTGTTTGGGGTTTTAGGCTGGGGCCATATAAATTGATTTGATTTGATAGAGAACTGAGGGTCTAACAAATATTGAAAGTGTGTAAATAGTTACAGTAGTTACAGTAGTTTGTTCTCTCTCTCTCTCTCTCTCTCTCTCTCTCTCTGTCTCTCTCTCTCTCTCTCTCTCTCTCTCTCTCTCTCGCTCTCTCGCTCTCTCTCTCTTGCAGTGCATGCTGGGAGTTTTTTGGAGTTTGAGTGTTTGGTGTGGAGGGCTCTATCCTAACTAAATTTCTTGATTCTTTTCTTTACATGTAATTTTCTAAGGTGGAGGGTTAATGGGAGGCAGGCAGCCTAGTGGTTGGAGCGTTGGACTAGTAACCGAAAGGTTGCAAGATTGAATCCCCGAGCTGACAAGGTAAAAATCTGTCGTTCTGCCCCTGAACAGTCAGTTAATCCACTGTTCTTAGGCTGCCATTGAAAATAAGAGTTTGTTATTAACTGACTTGCCTAGTAAAATAAAGGTAAAAATGCTATATTTGTTTTAGCGGTACCCACAGCTTTTTCAAAGTTAGGGTGGAAGAGGACAGAGTAACTTTCATGGGGTTTGGAAGGTGTGGTGTGCGCGATGGCTTCTCAGCCTAGTGCGGAGTAGACGCTGTCGATACGGCATGGATTCAGGTGTGTTCCTGAGAATGGAGTTAAGGTGGAGGAGGTTCTGCTCGCGGTCGGTGAACAGGTAGGAGCTGAATTAATACATTCTGCTTTCAGAATGAACAAAGCTGTGGTTGTCTTCATGAAAAGGGCTAATTTGGTTGGTAGGCTAATTGCTAGTGGAATATTTGTAAGGGAAGTCCCCCCTGTATTGGACAAAAATGAATGGCAAGTCATTGGCATCGGACAAACCATATACACATTGGCCAATACCACCCAAATCGGCGTTAAATTCATGCAAAGTGTATTGCAAATGCCATATGGCAATTGCCAGTTGTAACACTTTAAAAATTCAACAGGGGGCAAATGCGCTCCACCGGGGTTTTTCATATTGGAAATGTAACCCAAGTCAATGTCCAAAAGTAAAATGAAATTTTTTTCAAAAACTTATCACCCCTTAAAAAAGTGCTTTCTGGACCGTTTTTCGAAATTCTTTCGATTTTTTTGTCAATTACACATGTGTAAGAACTGTATGAATATACTTTTGTCCAATTTTATTTACCGGGACGCCTATTGTCCATGCCCGCTATGGGAGTACCCTACTACGGCCCTCTATCTATTGAGTCCGTCCTGAGTGCTTTATGGACTGTTTAAAATATTCTGATGGATACGCATGTTGTGCAACTGGTGATTGAAAATAGGCACCTGGTAACCCCCCAAAAAATATGCTTGTAAATGCATTTACCGGTCATTCTGATATTAATGCTCGCTATGGGAACACAGGATGGCCGGGCAGTGATAGTTGTACATTTCCATCACTGTTGTGTTGATTTCATCATGTCCATTAGGTGATGTTTTTACATTATAGAATCATATTGCAAGTGCACGTGCATTTGCAATATGTTTCAATGTGCATTAACCATATGAAATTTGACATACTCAAAAATACAAAATTGACTGGTCTGATGAACACAGGATGGCCGAGCAGTGATAGTTGTACATTTCCATCACTCGTTGTGTTGATTTCATCATCTCCGTTAGGTGATGTTTTTCACTATAGAATCATATTGTAAGTGCACGTGCATTTGCAATATGTTTCAATACATTACCATATGAAATTTGACATGCTCAAAAATGCAAAATTGACTGGTCTGATGAACACAGGATGGCCGAGCAGTGATAGTTGTAGGAGTCTAGAGTCTGAG